>NC_092228.1:48409051-48554051 GCF_036320965.1 Panulirus ornatus
CCTACAACATTGTTGGAACCACTATTCCTTCAAACATACCCATTTTAGCTTTCTGAGATAATTTTCTCGACTTCCACACATTCTTCAAGGCTCCCAGGATTTTCGCCCCCTCCCCCACCCTATGATTCACTTCCGCTTCCATGGTTCCATCCGCTGCCAGATCCACTCCCAGATATCTAAAACACTTTACCTCCTCCAGTTTTTCTCCATTCAAACTTACCTCCCAATTGACTTGACCCTCAACCCTACTGTACCTAATAACCTTGCTCTTATTCACATTTACTCTTAACTTTCTTCTTTCAGACACTTTACCAAACTCAGTCACCAGCTTCTGCAGATTCTCACATGAATCAGCCACCAGCGCTGTATCATCAGCGAACAACAACTGACTCACTTCCCAAGCTCTCTCATCCACAACAGACTTCATACTTGCCCCTCTTTCCAAAACTCTTGCATTCACCTCCCTAACAACCCCATCCATAAACAAATTAAACAACCATGGAGACATCACACACCCCTGCCGCAAACCTACATTCACTGAGAATCAATCGCTTTCCTCTCTTCCTACACGTACACATGCCTTACATCCTCGATAAAAACTTTTCACTGCTTCTAACAACTTGCCTCCCACACCATATATTCTTAATACCTTCCACAGAGCATCTCTATCAACTCTATCATATGCCTTCTCCAGATCCATAAATGCTACGTACAAATCTATGTGCTTTTCTAAGTATTTCTCACATACATTCTTCAAAGCAAACACCTGATCCACACATCCTCTACCACTTCTGAAACCACACTGCTCTTCCCCAATCTGATGCTCTGTACATGCTTTCACCCTCTCAATCATTACCCTCCCATATAATTTACCAGGAATACTCAACAAACTTATACCTCTGTAATTTGAGCACTCACTCTTATCCCCTTTGCCTTTGTACAATGGCACTATGCACGCATTCCGCCAATCCTCAGGCACCTCACCATGAATCATACATACATTAAATAACCTTACCAACCAGTCAACAATACAGTTATATGTATATATATATATATATATATATATATATATATATATATATATATATATATATATATATATATATATATATATATATATATAAGACATATACATATATACACATTTACATAATTCATACTTGCTGCCTTTAATCATTCTCGTCGCCACCTCGCCACACATGAAATCACAACCCCCTCCCCCCGCACGCGCGCAAGGTAGCGCTAGGAAAAGTCAACAAAAGCCACATTCGTTCACACTCAGTCTGTAGCTGTCATGTATAATGCACCGAAACCACAGCTCCCTTTCCACATTCAGGCCCCAGAGAACTTTCCATGGTGTACCTCAGACGCTTCACATGCCCTGGTTCAATCCATTGACAGCACGTCGACCCCGGTATACCACATCCTTCCAATTCACTCTATTTCTTGCAAGTCTTTCACCCTCCAGCATGTTCAGGCCCATGATCACTCAAAATCTTTTTCACTCCATCCTTCCACCTCCAATTTGGTCTCCCACTTCTCCTCGTTCCCTCCACCTCTGAATTATATACCCTCTTGGTCAATCTTTCCTCAGTCATTCTCTCCATGTGACCAAACCATTTCAAAACACCCTCTTCTGCTCTCTAACCACACTCTTTTTATTACCACACATCTCCCTTACCCTTTCATTACTTACTCGATCAAACCACCTCACACCACATATTGTCCTCAAAAATCTCATTTCCAACACATCCACCCTCCTGCGCACAGCCCTATCTATACCCCACGCCTCGCAACCATATAGCATTATTGGAACCACTATTCCTTCAAAAATACCCATTTTTGCTTTCTGAGATAATCTTCTTGACTTCCACACATTCTTCAACACTCCCAGAACCTTCGGTCCCTCCCCCACCCTTTAACTCACTTCCGCTTCCATGGTTCCATCCGCTGCCAGATCCACTCCCAGATATCTAAAACACTTCACTTCCTCTAGTTTTTCCCCATCCAAACTTACCTCCCAATTGACTTGTCCCTCAACCCTACTGAACCTAATAACCTTGCTCTTATTCACACTTACTCATGGCTTTCTTTCACACACTTTACCAAACTCAGTCACCAGCTTCTGCAGTTTCTGACCCGAATCAGCCACCAGGGCTATATCATCAGCGAACAACAAATGACTCACTTCCCAAGCCCTCTCATCCACAACAGACTACATACTAGCCGCTCTCTCCAAAACTCTTGCATTCACCTCCCTAACAACCCCATCCATAAACAAATTAAACAACCATGGAGGCATCACACACCCCTACCGCAAACCGACATTCACTGGGAACCAATCACTTTCCTCTCTTCCTACTCGTACACATGCCTTACATCCATGATAATAACTTCTCACTGCTTCTAACAACTTGCCTCCCACACTATATACTCTTAAAACCTTCCACAGAGCATCTCTATCAACTCTATCACATGCCTTCTCCAGATCCATAAATGCTACATACAAATCCATTTGTTTTCTAAGTATTTCTCATATACATGCTTCAAAGCAAACACCTGATCCACACATCCTCTACCACTTCTGAAACCACACTGCTCTTCCCCAATCTGATGCTCTGTACATGCCTTCACCCTCTCAATCAATACCCTCCCATATAATTTACCAGGAATACTCAACAAACTTATACCTCTGTAATTTAAGCACTCACCTTTATCCCCTTTGCCTTTGTTCAGTGGCACTATGCATGCATTCCGCCAATTCTCAGGCACCTCACCATGAGTCATACATATATTAGATATCCTTACCAACCAGTCAACAACAGTCACCCCCTTTCTTAATAAATTCCACTGCAATACCATCTATACCCGTTGCCTTGCTGGCTTTCATCTTCCGCAAAGCTTTTACTACCTCTTCTCTGTTTACCAAATCATTTTCCCTGGCCCTTTCACTTCCCACACCACCTCGACCAAAACACCCTATATCTGCCACTCTATCATCACACACATTCAACAAACCTTCAAAATACTCACTCCATTTCCTCACATCACCACTAGTATTGGTGCTCATGTTGTTAGTATTGGTGTTCATGTTGTTAGTATTGGTGTTCATGTTGTTAGTATTGGTGTTCATGTTGTTAGTATTGGTGTTCATGTTGTTAGTATTGGCGTTCATGTTGTTAATATTGGTGTTCATGTTGTTAGTATTGGTGTTCATGTTGTTAGTATTGGTGTTCATGTTGTTAGTATTTGTGACCATGTTGTTAGTATTGGTGTTCATGTTGTTAGTAGTGGTGTTCATATTGTTAGTATTGGTGTTTATGTGTTAGTATTGGTGCTCATGTTGTTAGTAGTGGTGTTCATATTGTTAGTATTGGTGTTTATGTTGTTAGTATTTGTGACCATGTTGTTAGTATTGATGTTCATGTTGTTAGTATTGGTGTTCATGTTGTTAGTATTAGTGTTCATTTTGTCAGTATTGGTGTGCATGTTGTTAGTATTTGTGACCATGTTGTTAGTATTTGTGACCATGTTGTTAGTATTTGTGACTATGTGGTTAGAATTGATGTTCATGTTGTTAGTATTGGTGTTCATGTTGTTAATATTGGTGTTCATGTTGTTAGTATTGGTGTTCATGTTGTTTGTATTGGTGTTCATGTTGTTAGTATTGGTGTTCATGTTGTTAGTATTGGCGTTCATGTTGTTAGTATTGGTGTTATGTGTTAGTATTGGTGCTCATGTTGTTAGTAGTGGTGTTCATATTGTTAGTATTGGTGTTTATGTTGTTAGTATTAGTGACCATGTTGTTAGTATTGATGTTCATGTTGTTAGTATTGGTGTTCATGTTGTTAGTATTGGTGTTCATGTTGTTAGTATTGGTGTTCATGTTGTTAGTATTGGTGTTCATGATGTTAGTATTGGTGTTCATGTTGTTAGTATTGGTGTTCATGTTGTTAGTATTGGTGTTCATGTTGTTAGTATTGGCGTTCATGTTGTTAATATTGGTGTTCATGTTGTTAGTATTGGCGTTCATGTTGTTAGTATTGGTATTCATGTTGTTAGTATTTGTGACCATGTTGTTAGTATTGGTGCTCATGTTGTTAGTATTGGTGTTCATGTTGTTAGTATTGGTGTTCATGTTGTTAGTATTGGTGTTCATGTTGTTAGTATTGGTGTTCATGTTGTTAGTATTGGTGTTCATGTTGTTAGTATTGATGTTCATGTTGTTAGTATGGTGTTCATGTTGTTAGTATTGGTGTTCATGTTGTTAGTATTGGTGTCATGATGTTAGTATTGGTGTTCGTGTTGGTTAGTATTTGTGATCATGTTGTTAGTATTGGTTGTGTCATGTGGCCCTATATTGGTGTTCATTTTGTAGTATTGGTTTACATGTTGTATTGTATGGGTGTTCATGTATGTTGTAACTTGGTGTTCTATGTTGTTAGGTATTGGTGACCATGTGTGTTCGTATTGGTGCTCATGTTGTTAGTAGTTGGTGTTCATGTTGTGTATTCGGTGTTCATGTTTTTCAGTATGGGTGTTCATGTTGTACGTATTGTGACCATATGTTGTAATCTGGTGACATGTTGTTAGTATTGATGTTCATGTTGTTTGTATTTGAGTTCATGTTCGTTAGTATTGGTGTTCATGTTGTTAGTATTGGTGTTCATGTTGTTAGTATTTGTGAGCATGTTGTTAGTATTGGTGTTCATGTTGTTAATATTGGTGTTCATGTTGTTAGTATTGGTGTTCATGTTGTTAGTATTGGTGTTCATGTTGTTAGTATTGGTGTTCATGTTGTTAGTATTGGTGTTCATGTTGTTAGTATTGGTGTTCATGTTGTTAGTATTGGTGTTCATGTTGTTAGTATTGGTGTTCATGTTGTTAGTATTGGTGTTCATGTTGTTAGTATTGGTGTTCATGTTGTTAGTATTGGTGTTCATGTTGTTAGTATTGGTGTTCATGTTGTTAGTATTGGTGTTCATGTTGTTAGTATTGGTGTTCATGTTGTTAGTATTGGTGTTCATGTTGTTAGTATTGGTGTTCATGTTGTTAGTATTGGTGTTCATGTTGTTAGTATTGGTGTTCATGTTGTTAGTATTGGTGTTCATGTTGTTAGTATTGGTGTTCATGTTGTTAGTATTGGTGTTCATGTTGTTAGTATTGGTGTTCATGTTGTTAGTATTGGTGTTCATGTTGTTAGTATTGGTGTTCATGTTGTTAGTATTGGTGTTCATGTTGTTAGTATTGGTGTTCATGTTGTTAGTATTGGTGTTCATGTTGTTAGTATTGGTGTTCATGTTGTTAGTATTGGTGTTCATGTTGTTAGTATTGGTGTTCATGTTGTTAGTATTGGTGTTCATGTTGTTAGTATTGGTGTTCATGTTGTTAGTATTGGTGTTCATGTTGTTAGTATTGGTGTTCATGTTGTTAGTATTGGTGTTCATGTTGTTAGTATTGGTGTTCATGTTGTTAGTATTGGTGTTCATGTTGTTAGTATTGGTGTTCATGTTGTTAGTATTGGTGTTCATGTTGTTAGTATTGGTGTTCATGTTGTTAGTATTGGTGTTCATGTTGTTAGTATTGGTGTTCATGTTGTTAGTATTGGTGTCCATGTTGTTAGTATTGGTGTTCATGTTGTTAGTATTGGTGATCATGTTGTTAGTATTGGTGTCATGTTGTTAGTATTGGTGTTCATGTTGTTAGTATTGGTGTTCATGTTGTTAGTATTGGTGTTCATGTTGTTAGTATTGGTGTTCATGTTGTTAGTATTGGTGTTCATGTTGTTAGTATTGGTGTTCATGTTGTTAGTATTGGTGTTCATGTTGTTAGTATTGGTGTTCATGTTGTTAGTATTGGTGTTCATGTTGTTAGTATTGGTGTTCATGTTGTTTGTATTGGTGTTCATGTTGTTAGTATTGGTGTTCATGTTGTTAATATTGGTGTTCATGTTGTTAGTATTGGTGTTCATGTTGTTTGTATTGGTGTTCATGTTGTTCGTATTGGTGTTCATGTTGTTAGTATTGGTGTTCATGTTGTTAGTATTGGTGTTCATGTTGTTAGTATTGGTGTTCATGTTGTTAGTATTGGTGTTCATGTTGTTAGTATTGGTGTTCATGTTGTTAGTATTGGTGTTCATGTTGTTAATATTGGTGTTCATGTTGTTAGTATTGGTGTTCATGTTGTTAGTATTGGTGTTCATGTTGTTAGTATTGGTGTTCATGTTGTTAGTATTGGTGTTCATGTTGTTAGTATTGGTGTTCATGTTGTTAGTATTGGTGTTCATGTTGTTAGTATTGGTGTTCATGTTGTTTGTATGGGTGTTCATGTTGTTCGTATTGGGGTTCATGTTGTTAATATTGGTGTTCATGTTGTTAGTATTGGTGTTCATGTTGTTTGTATGGGTGTTCATGTTGTTCGTATTGGGGTTCATGTTGTTAATATTGGTGTTCATGTTGTTAGTATTGGTGTTCATGTTGTTAGTATTGGGGTTCATGTTGTTAATATTGGTGTTCATGTTGTTAGTATTGGTGTTCATGTTGTTAGTATTGGTGTTCATGTTGTTCGTATTGGTGTTCATGTTGTTAATATTGGTGTTCATGTTGTTAGTATTGGTGTTCATGTTGTTAGTATTGGTGTTCATGTTGTTCGTATTGGTGTCATGTTGTTAATATTGGTGTTCATGTTGTTAGTATTGGAGTTCATGTTGTTAGTATTGGTGTTCATGTTGTTTGTATGGGTGTTCATGTTGGTTCCGTTATGGGTGGTCATGTTGTTAATTTTGGTGTTCATGTTGTTAGTATTGGTGTTCATGTTGTTTGTTAGCGGGTGTTCATGTTGTTCGTAATTGGGGTTCCTGTTGTTAATTATTGGTGTTCATGTTGTTAGTATTGGTGTTCATGTTGTTTGTATGGGTGTTCATGTTGTTCGATATTGGTGTTCATGTTGTTAATATTCGGTGTTCATGTTGTTAGTATTGGTGTTCATGTTGTTTGTATGGGTGTTCATGTTGTTCGTATTGGTGTTCATGTTGTTTGTATGGGTGTTCATGTTGTTAATATTGGTGTTCATGTTGTTAATATTGGTGTTCATGTTGTTAGTATTGGTGTTCATGTTGTTTGTATGGGTGTTCATGTTGTTAGTATTGGTGTTCATGTTGTTTGTATGGGTGTTCATGTTGTTAATATTGGTGTTCATGTTGTTAATATTGGTGTTCATGTTGTTAGTATTGGTGTTCATGTTGTTTGTATGGGTGTTCATGTTGTTCGTATTGGTGTTCATGTTGTTTGTATGGGTGTTCATGTTGTTCGTATTGGGGTTCATGTTATTATTTTCATGTTAGCAGTAAAGGTATTGATTGTGTATCATTTAGCGATCCTGACCTTGACGCATTCACGAGCCGAGCAGGGTCGAGCGTATAAGTTTGAACCCTGGTTGCGGCAGTCGGTCCACATTCCACCCAGGTGTTCATCTCCCACTAGGGGTTGGTCGATGAAATGAGTACCTGGCTTAGGCTTGGGTATATATATATATATATATATATATATATATATATATATATATATATATATATATATATATATATATATATATATATATATATATATATATTTTTCATTTCATTCAAACTATTCGCCATTTCCCGCGTTAGCGAGGTAGCGTTAAGAACAGAGGACTGGGCCTTGGAGGGAATATCCTCACCTGGCCCCCTTCTCTGTTCCTTGTTTTGGAAAATTAAAAAAGAAACGAGAGGGGAAGATTTCCAGCCCCCCGCTCCCTCCCCTTTTAGTCGCCTTCTACGACACGCAGGGAATACGTGGGAAGTATTCTTTCTCCCCTATCCCCAGGGATAATATATATATATATATATATATATATATATATATATATATATATATATATATATATATATATATATATATATATATATATTTTTTTTTTTTTTTTTCATACGATTCGCCATTTCCCGCATTTGCGAGGTAGCATTAAGAACAGAGGACTGGGCCTTAGAGGGAAAATCCTCACCTGGCCCCCTTCTCTGTTCCTTCTTTTGGAAAATTAAAAAAAAACGAGAGGGGAGGATTTCCAGCCACCCGCTCCCTCCCCTTTTAGTCGCCTTCTACGACACGCAGGGAATACGTGGGAAGTATTCTTTCTCCCCTATCCCCAGGGATAATATATATATATATATATATATATATATATATATATATATATATATATATATATATATATATATATATATAGTGCCATTGTACAAAGGCAAAGGGGATAAGAGTGAGTGCTCAAATTACAGAGGTATAAGTTTGTTGAGTATTCCTGGCAAATTATATGGGACGGTATTGATTGAGAGGGTGAAGGCATGTACAGAGCATCAGATTGGGGAAGAGCAGTGTGGTTTCAGAAGTGGTAGAGGATGTGTGGATCAGGTGTTTGCTTTGAAGAATGTATGTGAGAAATACTTAGAAAAGCAAATGGATTTGTATGTAGCTTTTATGGATCTGGAGAAGGCATATGATAGAGTTGATAGAGATGCTCTGTGGAAGGTATTAAGAATATATGGTGTGGGAGGCAAGTTGTTAGAAGCAGTGAAAAGTTTTTATCGAGGATGTAAGGCATGTGTACGTGTAGGAAGAGAGGAAAGTGATTGGTTCTCAGTGAATGTAGGTTTGCGGCAGGGGTGTGTGATGTCTCCATGGTTGTTTAATTTGTTTATGGATGGGGTTGTTAGGGTGGTGAATGCAAGAGTTTTGGAAAGAGGGGCAAGTATGAAGTCTGTTGGGGATGAGAGAGCTTGGGAAGTGAGTCAGTTGTTGTTCGCTGATGATACAGCGCTGTTGGCTGATTCATGTGAGAAACTACAGAAGCTGGTGACTGAGTTTGGTAAAGTGTGTGAAAGAAGAAAGTTAAGAGTAAATGTGAATAAGAGCAAGGTTATTAGGTACAGTAGGGTTGAGGGTCACGTCAATTAGGAGGTGAGTTTGAATGGAGAAAAACTGGAGGAAGTGAAGTGTTTTAGATATCTGGGAGTGGATCTGGCAGCGGATGGAACCATGGAAGCGGAAGTGGATCATAGGGTGGGGGAGGGGGCGAAAATTCTGGGAGCCTTGAAGAATGTGTGGAAGTCGAGAACATTATCTCGGAAAGCAAAAATGGGTATGTTTGAAGGAATAGTGGTTCCAACAATGTTGTATGGTTGCGAGGCGTGGACTATGGATAGAGTTGTGCGCAGGAGGATGGATGTGCTGGAAATGAGATGTTTGAGGACAATGTGTGGTGTGAGGTGGTTTGATCGAGTAAGTAACGTAAGGGTAAGAGAGATGTGTGGACATAAAAAGAGCGTGGTTGAGAGAGCAGAAGAGGGTGTTTTGAAATGGTTTGGTCACATGGAGAGAATGAGTGAGGAAAGATTGACCAAGAGGATATATGTGTCGGAGGTGGAGGGAACGAGGAGAAGAGGGAGACCAAATTGTAGGTGGAAAGATGGAGTGAAAAAGATTTTGTGTGATCGGGGCCTGAACATGCAGGATGGTGAAAGGAGGGCAAGGAATAGAGTGAATTGGAGCGATGTGGTATACCGGGGTTGACGTGCTGTCAGTGGATTGAATCAAGGCATGTGAAGCGTCTGGGGTAAACCATGGAAAGCTGTGTAGGTATGTATATTTGCGTGTGTGGACGTATGTATATACATGTGTATGGGGGTGGGTTGGGCCATTTCTTTCGTCTGTTTCCTTGCGCTACCTCGCAAACGCGGGAGACAGCGACAAAGCAAAAAAAAAAAAAAAAAAAAAATATATATATATATATATATATATATATATATATATATATATATATTCTTAATACCTTCCACAGAGCATCTCTATCAACTCTATCATATGCCTTCTCCAGATCCATAAATGCTACATACAAATCCATTTGCTTTTCTAAGTATTTCTCACATACTTTCTTCAAAGCAAACACCTGATCCACACATCCTCTACCACTTCTGAAACCACACTGCTCTTCCCCAATATGATGCTCTGTACATGCCTTCACCCTCTCAATCATTACCCTCCCATATAATTTACCAGGAATACTCAACAAACTTATACCTCTGTAATTTGAGCACTCACTCTTATCCCCTTTGCCTTTGTACAATGGCACTATGCACGCATTCAACCAATCCTCAGGCACCTCACCATGAGTCATACATACATTAAATAACCTTACCAACCAGTCAATAATACAGTCACCCCCTTTTTTAATAAATTCCACTGCAATACCTTCCAAACCTGCTGCCTTGCCGGCCTTCATCTTCCGCAAAGCTTTTAATACCTCTTCTCTGTTTACCAAATCATTTTCCCTAACCCTCTCACTTTGCACTCCACCTCTACCAAAACACCCTATATCTGCCACTCTATCATCAAACACATTCAACACACCTTCAAAATACTTACTCCATCTCCTTCTCACATCACCACTACTTGTTATCACCTCCCCATTTGCGCCCTTCACTGAAGTTCCCATTTGCTCCCTTGTCTTACGCACTTTATTTACCTCCTTCCAGAACATCTTTTTATTCTCCCTAAAATTTAATGATACTCTCTCACCCCAACTCTCATTTGCCCTCTTTTTCACCTCTTGCACCTTTCTCTTGACCTCCTGTTTCTTTCTTTTATACACCTCCCACTCAATTGCATGTTTTTCCCTGCAAAAATCGTCCAAATGCCTCTATCTTCTCTTTCACTAATAATCTTACTTCTTCATCCCACCACTCACTACCCTTTCTAATCAACCCACCTCCCACTCTTCTCATGCCACAGGCATCTTTTGCGCAATCCATCACTGAGTCCCTAAATACATCCTAGGCATATGATAGAGTTGATAGAGATGCTCTGTGGAAGGTATTAAGAATATATGGTGTGGGAGGCAAGTTGTTAGAAGCAGTGAAAAGTTTTTATCGAGGATGTAAGGCATGTGTACGTTTAGGAAGAGAGGAGAGTGATTGGTTCTCAGTGAATGTAGGTTTGCGGCAGGGGTGTGTGATGTCTCCATGGTCGTTTAATTTGTTTATGGATGGGGTTGTTAGGGAGGTGAATACAAGAGTTTTGGAAAGAGGAGCAAGTATGAAGTCTGTTGGGGATGAGAGAGCTTGGGAAGTGAGTCAGTTGTTGTTCGCTGATGATACAGCGCTAGTGGCTGATTCATGTGAGAAACTACAGAAGCTGGTGACTGAGTTTGGTAAAGTGTGTGAAAGAAGAAAGTTAAGAGTAAATGTGAATAAGAGCAAGGTTATTAGGTACAGTAGGGTTGAGGGTCAAGTCAATTGGGAGGTAAGTTTGAATGGAGAAAAACTGGAGGAAGTAAAGTGTTTTAGATATCTGGGAGTGGATCTGGCAGCGGATGGAACCATGGAAGCGGAAGTGGATCATAGGGTGGGGGAGGGGGCGAAAATCCTGGGAGCCTTGAAGAATGTGTGGAAGTCGAGAACATTATCTCGGAAAGCAAAAATGGGTATGTTTGAAGGAATAGTGGTTCCAACAATGTTATATGGTTGCGAGGCGTGGGCTATGGATAGAGTTGTGCGCAGGAGGATGGATGTGCTGGAAATGAGATGTTTGAGGACAATGTGTGGTGTGAGGTGGTTTGATCGAGTAAGTAACGCAAGGGTAAGAGAGATGTGTGGAAATAAAAAGAGCGTGGTTGAGAGAGCAGAAGAGGGTGTTTTGAAATGGTTTGGGCACATGGAGAGAATGAATGAGGAAAGATTGACCAAGAGGATATATGTGTCGGAGGTGGAGGGAACGAGGAGAAGTGGGAGACCAAATTGGAGGTGGAAAGATGGAGTGAAAAAGATTTTGTGTGATCGGGGCCTGAACATGCAGGAGGGTGAAAGGAGGGCAAGGAATAGAGTGAATTGGATCGATGTGGTATAACGGGGTTGACGTGCTGTCAGTGGATTGAGTCAGGGCATGTGAAGCGTCTGGGGTAAACCATGGAAAGCTGTGTAGGTATGTATATTTGCGTGTGTGGACGTATGTATATACATGTGTATGGGGGTGGGTTGGGCCATTTCTTTCGTCTGTTTCCTTGCGCTGCCTCGCAAACGCGGGAGACAGCGACAAAGCAAAAAGAAAATATATGTATATATATATATATATATATATATATATATATATATATATATATATATATTATATTATATTATTTTGCTTTGTCGCTGTCTCCTGCGTTAGCGAGTTAGCGCAAGGAAACAGACGAAAGAATGGCCCAACCCACCCACATACACATGTATATACATACACGTCCACACACGCACATATACATACCTATACATCTCAACGTATACACATATATACACAGTCAGACATATACATATATACACATGTACATAATTCATACTGTCTGCCTTTATTCATTCCCATCACCACACCGCCATACATGAAATAACAACCCCTTCCCCCCTCATGTGTGCGAGGTAGCGCTAGGAGAAGACAACAAAGGCCCCATTCGTTCACACTCAGTCTCTAGCTGTCATGTAATAATGCACCGAAACCATAGCTCCCTTTCCACATCCAGGCCCCACAGAACTTTCCATGGTTTACCCCAGACGCTTCACATGCCCTGGTTCAATTCATTGACAGCACGTCGACCCCGGTTTACCACATCGTTCCAATTCACTCTATTCCTTGCACGCCTTTCTCCCTCGTGCATGATCAGGCCCCGATCACTCAAAATCTTTCTCACTCTATCTTTCCACCTCCAATTTGGTCTCCCACTTCTCCTCGTTCCCTCCACCTCTGACACATATATCCTCTTTGTCAATCTTTCCTAACTCATTCTCTCCATGTGACCAAACCATTTCAAAACACCTTCTTCTGCTCTCTCAACCATACTCTTTTTATTACCACACATCTCTCTCACTCATTCATTACTTACTGGATCAAACCACCTCACACCACATATTGTCCTCAAACATCTCATTTCCAGCACATCCACCCTCCTCCGCACAACTCTATCTATAGCCCACGCCTCGCAACCATATAACATTGTTGGAACCACTATTCCCTCAAACATACCCATTTTTGCTTTCCAAGATAACGTTTTCGACTTCCACACATTTTTCAACGCTCCCAGAACTTTCGCCCCATCTCCCACCCTATGATTCACTTCCGCTTCCATGGTTCCATCCGCTGCCAAATCCACTCCCAGATATCTAAAACAATTCACTTCCTCCAGTTTTTCTCCATCCAAACTTACCTTCAAATTGACTTGTCCCTCAACCCTACTGAACCTAATAACCTTCCTCTTATTCACATTTACTCTCATCTTTCACACACTTTACCAAACTCAGTCACAAACTTCTGCAGTTTCTGATCCGATTCAGCCACCAGCGCTGTATCATCAGCGAACAACAACTGACTCACTTCCCAAGCCCTCTCGTTCACAACAAACTGCATACTCGTCCCTCTCTACAAAACTCTTGCATTCACCTCCCTAACAATCTCATCCATAAACAAATTAAACAACCATGGAGACATCACGCAACCCTGCCGCAAACCAACATTCGATGGGAACCAATCACTCTCCTCTCTTCCTACTCATATACATGCCTTACATAATTGATAAAAACTTTTCACAGCTTCAAGCAACTTTCCTCCCACACCATATACTCTTAATACCTTCCTCAGAGCATCTCTATCAACTCAATCATATGCCTTCTCCAGATGCATAAATGCTACATACAAATTCATTTGTTTTTCTAAGTATTTCTCACATACATTCTTCAAAGCAAACACCTGATTCACACCTCCTCTACCACTTCTGAAACCACACTGCTCTTCCCCAGTCTAATGCTCTGTACATGCCTTCACCCTCTCAATCAATATCCTCCCATATAATTTCCCAGGAATACTGAACAAACTTATACCTCTGTAATTTGAACACTCAACTTTATCCTTTTTGCCATTATAGAATGGCACTATGCATGCATTCCGCCAATTATCAGGCACTTCACCGTGAACCATACATACACTGAATATTCTCACCAACCAGTCAACAACACAGTCACCCTCTTTTTTTAATAAATTCCACTGCAATATCATCCAAACCCGCCGCCTTGCCGGCTTTCATCTTCCGCAAAGCTTTCACTACCTTCTTTTCTGATTACCAAATCATTCTCTGTGACTTTCTCACTTCGCACATCACCTCGACCAAAGCACCTTGTATATGCCACTCTATCATCAAACACATTCAACAAACCTTCAAAATACTCACTCCATTTCCTTCTCACCTCACCATTACTTGTTATTACCTCCCCATTAGCCCCCTTCACCGATGTTCCCATTTGTTCTCTTCTCTAACGCACTTTATTTACCTCCTTTCAAAACATCTTTATATAGTCTCCTTAAAATTTAACGAAACTCTCTCACCCCAGCTTTCATTTGCCCTCTTTTTCACCTCTTACACCTTTCTCATGACCTCCTGCCTCTTTCTTTTATACAACTCCCAGTCATATGCATTATTTCTCTGCAAAAATCGTTGAAATGCCTCTCTCTTCTCTTTCACTAACAGTCTTACTTCTTCATCCCACCACTCACTAGCCTTTCTAACCTATAGCGATAGTTGGATGGTCTTGATCAGGGTGTCAGTTGGGATGATGTCGAGTACGTTTAGATTCATGATTCGTCGTGAATGATGATGAAATGTTTGTCGATTCATCCTGAATCTTGACGAATGAAGAAGTTTTGATGAAATGATTCGTGAAGAAACGTATTGAGATTCATCACGAAATGCATCTAGAAGAAATGAATTTAGATTCATCAAAATTCGTGATGATGAATGAAGAAATGTATACATTCATAATGATTCGTGAAGAATCAAAAAAATGAGATTCATCGAGTCGTGTAGCACAAAGAAGTATATGGATATTCATCGTGAAATGTGAGGAAATATACAGCCGGCAGTTGGCTAGAGAGCAGGTCTGGTCAGCCTAGCTTAAAAATGATGTGATTAATACAATGCGTTTTTCCTCCATCATTTAAATTGTAAGTTTTATCATTCCTCGTCATTTAGATTGTCACGTGACTGACCCTAATTGGTACTCTCGGAGTTAGGTTAAATCTTACAAAAAGACGTGTATGTCGCACATGCATTGTGAGGACAGCATCATGTCTGTGGAGAGAAGTTAGGTGAAATAATAAGGTACGAGAGACGTATGAGCCTTGTGATGTATACTGTGTTGCGAGTGTGGTAGAATGATGTTGTAGAGAATGTGTAGAAGGAGTTCCGTAGTAGGAGGTAGGTGTAGGGGTACAGCTTGGTGGGGGCAAGGTGTAGGGGTACAGCTTGGTGGGGGCAAGGTGTAGGGGTACAGCTTGGTGGGGGCAAGGTGTAGGGGTACAGCTTGGTGGGGGCAAGGTGTAGGGGTACAGCTTGGTGGGGGCAAGGTGTAGGGGTACAGCTTGGTGGTGGCAAGGTGTAGGGGTACAGCTTGGTGGGGGCAAGGTGTAGGGGTACAGCTTGGTGGGGGCAAGGTGTAGGGGTACAGCTTGGTGGTGGCAAGGTGTAGGGTACAGCTTGGTGGTGGCAAGGTGTAGGGGGTACAGCTTGGTGGGGGCAAGGTGTAGGGGGTACAGCTTGGTGGGGGCAAGGTGTAGGGGTACAGCTTGGTGGGGGCAAGGTGTAGGGGTACAGCTTGGTGGGGCAAGGTGTAGGGTACAGCTTGGTGGGGGCAAGGTGTAGGGTACAGCTTGGTGGTGGCAAGGTGTAGGGGTACAGCTTGGTGGGGGCAAGGTGTAGGGGTACAGCTTGGTGGGGGCAAGGTGTAGGGGTACAGCTTGGTGGGGCAAGGTGTAGGGGTACAGCTTGGTGGGGGCAAGGTGTAGGGGTACAGCTTGGTGGGGGCAAGGTGTAGGGGTACAGCTTGATGGGGGCAAGGTGTAGGGGGTACAGCTTGGGGGGGGCAAGGTGTAGGGGTACAGCTTGGTGGGGGCAAGGTGTAGGGGTACAGCTTGGTGGGGGCAAGGTGTAGGGGGTACAGCTTGATGGGGGCAAGGTGTAGGGGTACAGCTTGGTGGGGGCAAGGTGTAGGGGTACAGCTTGGTGGGGGCAAGGTGTAGGGGTACAGCTTGGTGGGGGCAAGGTGTAGGGGTACAGCTTGGTGGGGGCAAGGTGTAGGGGTACAGCTTGGTGGGGGCAAGGTGTAGGGGTACAGCTTGGTGGGGGCAAGGTGTAGGGGTACAGCTTGGTGGGGGCAAGGTGTAGGGGTACAGCTTGGTGGGGGCAAGGTGTAGGGGTACAGCTTGGTGGGGGCAAGGTGTAGGGGTACAGCTTGGTGGGGGCAAGGTGTAGGGGTACAGCTTGGTGGGGGCAAGGTGTAGGGGTACAGCTTGGTGGGGGCAAGGTGTAGGGGTACAGCTTGGTGGGGGCAAGGTGTAGGGGTACAGCTTGGTGGGGGCAAGGTGTAGGGGTACAGCTTGGTGGGGGCAAGGTGTAGGGGTACAGCTTGGTGGGGGCAAGGTGTAGGGGTACAGCTTGGTGGGGGCAAGGTGTAGGGGTACAGCTTGGTGGGGGCAAGGTGTAGGGGTACAGCTTGGTGGGGGCAAGGTGTAGGGGTACAGCTTGGTGGGGGCAAGGTGTAGGGGTACAGCTTGGTGGGGGCAAGGTGTAGGGGTACAGCTTGGTGGGGGCAAGGTGTAGGGGTACAGCTTGGTGGGGGCAAGGTGTAGGGGTACAGCTTGGTGGGGGCAAGGTGTAGGGGTACAGCTTGGTGGGGGCAAGGTGTAGGGGTACAGCTTGGTGGGGGCAAGGTGTAGGGGTACAGCTTGGTGGGGGCAAGGTGTAGGGGTACAGCTTGGTGGGGGCAAGGTGTAGGGGTACAGCTTGGTGGGGGCAAGGTGTAGGGGTACAGCTTGGTGGGGGCAAGGTGTAGGGGTACAGCTTGGTGGGGGCAAGGTGTAGGGGTACAGCTTGGTGGGGGCAAGGTGTAGGGGTACAGCTTGGTGGGGGCAAGGTGTAGGGGTACAGCTTGGTGGGGGCAAGGTGTAGGGGTACAGCTTGGTGGGGGCAAGGTGTAGGGGTACAGCTTGGTGGGGGCAAGGTGTAGGGGTACAGCTTGGTGGGGGCAAGGTGTAGGGGTACAGCTTGGTGGGGGCAAGGTGTAGGGGTACAGCTTGGTGGGGGCAAGGTGTAGGGGTACAGCTTGGTGGGGGCAAGGTGTAGGGGTACAGCTTGGTGGGGGCAAGGTGTAGGGGTACAGCTTGGTGGGGGCAAGGTGTAGGGGTACAGCTTGGTGGGGGCAAGGTGTAGGGGTACAGCTTGGTGGGGGCAAGGTGTAGGGGTACAGCTTGGTGGGGGCAAGGTGTAGGGGTACAGCTTGGTGGGGGCAAGGTGTAGGGGTACAGCTTGGTGGGGGCAAGGTGTAGGGGTACAGCTTGGTGGGGGCAAGGTGTAGGGGTACAGCTTGGTGGGGGCAAGGTGTAGGGGTACAGCTTGGTGGGGGCAAGGTGTAGGGGTACAGCTTGGTGGGGGCAAGGTGTAGGGGTACAGCTTGGTGGGGGCAAGGTGTAGGGGTACAGCTTGGTGGGGGCAAGGTGTAGGGGTACAGCTTGGTGGGGGCAAGGTGTAGGGGTACAGCTTGGTGGGGGCAAGGTGTAGGGGTACAGCTTGGTGGGGGCAAGGTGTAGGGGTACAGCTTGGTGGGGGCAAGGTGTAGGGGTACAGCTTGGTGGGGGCAAGGTGTAGGGGTACAGCTTGGTGGGGGCAAGGTGTAGGGGTACAGCTTGGTGGGGGCAAGGTGTAGGGGTACAGCTTGGTGGGGGCAAGGTGTAGGGGTACAGCTTGGTGGGGGCAAGGTGTAGGGGTACAGCTTGGTGGGGGCAAGGTGTAGGGGTACAGCTTGGTGGGGGCAAGGTGTAGGGGTACAGCTTGGTGGGGGCAAGGTGTAGGGGTACAGCTTGGTGGGGGCAAGGTGTAGGGGTACAGCTTGGTGGGGGCAAGGTGTAGGGGTACAGCTTGGTGGGGGCAAGGTGTAGGGGTACAGCTTGGTGGGGGCAAGGTGTAGGGGTACAGCTTGGTGGGGGCAAGGTGTAGGGGTACAGCTTGGTGGGGGCAAGGTGTAGGGGTACAGCTTGGTGGGGGCAAGGTGTAGGGGTACAGCTTGGTGGGGGCAAGGTGTAGGGGTACAGCTTGGTGGGGGCAAGGTGTAGGGGTACAGCTTGGTGGGGGCAAGGTGTAGGGGTACAGCTTGGTGGGGGCAAGGTGTAGGGGTACAGCTTGGTGGGGGCAAGGTGTAGGGGTACAGCTTGGTGGTGGCAGTACGCAAATATGGTGGCAGTGTTGCCAGCTTGACGTTCGGGGTCACAATTAATCTAATTAATATTATGAGCGTTCGTTAGGTTTCTACGGCAGCCAAGGGAACCCTGTTTCATGCGGCAGGCTATATGGCTACGTGTGGCTCATCGCTGATCATTTAATTGGATCAAATTCCTGGGAAATAAGAGATGATGTCTTGGTGTCATTCAGTAATTGATAAACACAGGAGTGACGTCACAAGTCCGCTTTGATTGGTCGAGATTTTTAAAGAGGGTGAGGGTGGGATGTGGGGGGGTACTGATACGTCACGGATCTATGACGTAGACAGACGCGGATTCGCCGGTCGCACGTAAATAACCACAATAATTCGAATCCGTTTTACCGGAATTCATTTCATATATTAAGATACTGTTTCATTTCGTAGGATGTAGTTTGCTGGAAAGTCGTAGGGCAAGTAGGGATGTTCTTGTGTGAGGTACAATGTACATGTTCGTGTATGGCGGTGAAGTTCGATCCATTTTTCACTGGGAGTGAAGTTATCTTTGGGAAGCCATGGTTGATGATGAGCGAATGGGAGTGAGCGCCGCTGACTGATCACCCTCCGCTGCTCACGGCTGCCAGTCTACCCATCAAATTTAATGTTAAATTAATCATCACGTTTTCCAGGATGGCCATAAAACATATGGATGAAGTCAGGCTACAATACATGTGTATCACATTCGTCTGAACTGCAAGGGAAAGTTTTTAGCATGACGAAGATCGCGAAATTTGGGTCGTATATTAAACTGTATGGTAAACACCGACATGTGTGTGTGTGTGTGTGTGTGTGTGGCCCGGAATAAACCAGCTGCTGTTAGCGGGCGGCCCCTCCCTCCTCCTCCTCCTCCACACCGCATCCCACAGTACGGCCTCCCTCACCCGACTCCCCTCCTCCCGCCACCACACCTTGTGACACACACACACACACACACACACACACACACACACCACCGTTATGCCTCGCCTCCAGACCCCGGGTCTGCTCAGCCACAGGGGAGGGCGGGGACAAGTTAGGCCTATCATGGTGGCTGTAACGGGGGGGGGGGGGGTTGGGGGGGCTGTACTTCCGACCAGCCAACCTACTAATATAGCTCTCTCATCCCCCCAATCTCTGGGGGTCTTACTCTCTCCTTTTAGACCTCACCACCTTACCAGGGGGCCGCCTTCTGTTTTGTCTGTGTGTATGTGGGTAGTAAGGTCTGCCTGATCACACACTAACAGTCAAATATAAAATCCCACAAATACAATTACGTTGTACACTGGGAGAACATTGGCGTTTATCATGGTCTTCATGCATAACTACTTCTTCCTTGACGCTCATGACAACAATGAAGACGAGAGAGGAGAGTGACGACCATAACTTGGCCTCCATTACCTTAACATGAAGTATTGCAAGGTCAGAGGCGGAAGTACGCCCTCCGCCATTGTAAGTCAACATAATGATAGTTGACAAGGCCAGGCAGTTCGTTGACTCGTGGCTCCAGGCCTTGTGCTCTGCTTGTTTCGACTGCTGAAACACTACCGTAGGCTGTCAGTAGGACGAAGCTACTGGAACTATGCTGCAGGTTGTCAGTAGGATGAGGCTACTGTAACTATGCTGCAGGTTCTCAGTAGGATGAGGCTACTGGAACTATGCTGCAGGTTCTCAGTAGGATGAAGCTACTGGAACTATGCTGTAGGTTGTCAGTAGGATGAGGCTACTGGAACTATGCTGTAGATTGTTAGTAGGATGAGGCTACTGGAACTATGCTGCAGGTTGTCAGTAGGATGAGGCTACTGGAACTATGCTGTAGGTTGTCAGTAGGATGAGGCTACTGGAACTATGCTGCAGGTTGTCAGTAGGATGAGGCTACTGGAACTATGCTGCAGGTTTTCAGTAGGATGAGGCTACTGGAACTATGCTGCAGGTTGTCAGTAGGATGAGGCTACTGGAACTATGCTGCAGGTTGTCAGTAGGATGAGGCTACTGGAACTATGCTGTAGTTTGTCAGTAGGATGAGGCTACTGGAACTATGCTGCAGGTTGTCAGTAGAATGAGGCTACTGGAACTATGCTGCAGGTTTTCAGTAGGATGAGGCTACTGGAACTATGCTGCAGGTTGTCAGTAGGATGAGGCTACTGGAAGTATGCTGCAGGTTGTCAGTAGAATGAGGCTACTGGAACTATGCTGCAGGTTGTCTGTAGGATGAGGCTACTGGAAGTATGCTGCAGGATGTCAGTAGAATGAGGCTACTGGAAGTATGCTACAGGTTGTCAGTAGGATGAGGCTACTGGAAGTATGCTGCAGGTTGTCAGTAGAATGAGGCTACTGGAACTATGCTGCAGGTTGTCAGTAGGATGAGGCTACTGGAACTATGCTGCAGGTTGTTAGTAGGATGAGGCTACTGGAAGTATGCTGCAGGTTGTCAGTAGGATGAGGCTACTGGAAGTATGCTGCAGGATGTCAGTAGAATGAGGCTACTGGAAGTATGCCGCAGGTTGTCAGTAGGATGAAGCTACTGGAACTATGCTGCAGGATGTCAGTAGAGTGAGGCTACTGGAAGTATGCTGCAGGTTTTCAGTAGGATGAGGCTACGGGAAGTATGCTGCAGGTTGTCAGTAGGATGAGACTACTGGAAGTATGCTGCAGGTTGTCAGTAGAATGAGGCTACTGGAACTATGCTGCAGGTTGTCAGTAGAATGAGGCTACTGGAACTATGCTGTAGGTTGTCAGTAGGATGATGCTACTGGAAGTATGCTGCAGGATGTCAGTAGAATGAGGCTACTGGAAGTATGCTGCAGGTTGTCAGTAGGATGAGGCTACTGGAAGTATGCTGCAGGTTGTCAGTAGGATGAGACTGCTGGAAGTATGCTGCAGGTTGTCAGTAGAATGAGGCTACTGGAAGTATGCTGCAGGTTATCAGTAGGATGAGGCTACCGGAATTATGCTGCAGGTTGTCAGTAGGATGAGGCTACTGGAAGTATCCTGCAGGTTGTTAGTAGGATGAGACTGCTGGAAGTATGCTGCAGGTTGTCAGTAGAATGAGGCTACTGGAAGTATGCTGCAGGTTGTCAGTAGAATGAGGCTACTGGAAGTATGCTGCAGGTTATCAGTAGGATGAGGCTACTGGAACTATGCTGCAGGTTTTCAGTAGGATGAGGCTACTGGAAGTATGCTGCAGGTTGTCAGTAGGATGAGGCTACTGGAACTATGCTGCAGGTTGTCAGTAGAAAGAGGCTACTGGAAGTATGCTGCAGGTTGTCAGTAGGATGAGGCTACTGGAAGTATGCTGCAGGATGTCAGTAGAATGAGGCTACTGGAAGTATGCCGCAGGTTGTCAGTAGGATGAAGCTACTGGAACTATGCTGCAGGATGTCAGTAGAGTGAGGCTACTGGAAGTATGCTGCAGGTTTTCAGTAGGATGAGGCTACTGGAAGTATGCTGCAGGTTGTCAGTAGGATGAGACTACTGGAAGTATGCTGCAGGTTGTCAGTAGAATGAGGCTACTGGAAGTATGCTGCAGGTTGTCAGTAGAATGAGGCTACTGGAACTATGCTGTAGGTTGTCAGTAGGATGAGGCTACTGGAAGTATGCTGCAGGATGTCAGTAGAATGAGGCTACTGGAAGTATGCTGCAGGTTGTCAGTAGGATGAGGCTACTGGAACTATGCTGCAGGTTGTCAGTAGAATGAGGCTACTGGAACTATGCTGTAGGTTGTCAGTAGGATGAGGCTACTGGAAGTATGCTGCAGGTTGTCAGTAGAATGAGGCTACCGGAATTATGCTGCAGGTTGTCAGTAGGATGAGGCTACTGGAAGTATGCTGCAGGTTGTTAGTAGGATGAGGCTACTGGAAGTATGCTGCAGGTTGTCAGTAGGATGAGACTGCTGGAAGTATGCTGCAGGTTGTCAGTAGAATGAGGCTACTGGAAGTATGCTGCAGGTTATCAGTAGGATGAGGCTACTGGAAGTATGCTTCAGGTTGTCAGTAGGATGAGGCTACTGGAAGTATACTGCAGGTTGTTCGTAGGATGAGGCTACTGGAACTATGCTGCAGGATGTCAGTAGGATGAGGCTACTAGAAGTATGCTGCAGGTTGTCAGTAGAATGAGGCTACTGGAAGTATACTGCAGGTTGTCAGTAGAATGAGGCTACTGGAAGCATGCTGCAGGTTGTCAGTAGGATGAGGCTACTGGAAGTATGCTGCAGGTTGTCAGTAGAATGAGGCTACCGGAACTATGCTGCAGGTTGTCAGTAGGATGAGGCTACTGGAACTATGCTGCAGGTTGTCAGTAGGATGAGGCTACTGGAACTATGCTGCAGGATGTCAGTAGCATGAGGCTACTGGAAGTATGCTGCAGGTTGTCAGTAGGATGAGGCTACTGGAACTATGCTGCAGGATGTCAGTAGAATAAGGCTACTGGAACTATGCTGCAGGTTGTCAGTAGAATGAGGCTACTGGAAGTATGCTGCAGGATGTCAGTAGGATGAGGCTACTGGAACTATACTGCATGTTGTCAGTAGGATGAGGCTACTGGAACTATGCTGCAGATTGACAGTAGGATGAGGCTACTGGAAGTATGCTGCAGGTTGTCAGTAGAATGAGGCTACTGGAAGTATGCTGCAGGTTTTCAGTAGGATGAGGCTACTGGAAGTATGCTGCAGGTTGTCAGTAGAATGAGGCTACTGGAAGTATGCTGCATGTTGTCAGTAGGATGAGGCTCCTGGAATTATGCTGCAGGTTGTCAGTAGGATGTGGGTACCGGAAGTATGCTGCAGGTTGTCAGTAGAATGAGGCTACTGGAAGTATGCTGCAGGTTGTCAGCAGGATGAAGCTATTGGAAGTATGCTGCAGGTTGTCAGTAGAATGAGGCTACTGGAACTATGCTGCAGGTTGTCAATAGGATGAGGCTACTGGAACTGTGCTGCAGGTTGTCAGTAGAATGATGCTACTGGAAGTATGCTGCAGGTTGTCAGTAGGATGAGGCTACTGGAAGTATGCTGCAGGTTGTTAGTAGGATGAGGCTACTGGAAGTATGCTGCAGGTTGTCAGTAGGATGAGACTGCTGGAAGTATGCTGCAGGTTGTCAGTAGAATGAGGCTACTGGAAGTATGCTGCAGGTTATCAGTAGGATGAGGCTACTGGAAGTATGCTGCAGGTTGTCAGTAGGATGAGGCTACTGGAAGTATGCTGCAGGTTCTCAGTAGGATGAGGCTACTGGAAGTATGCTGCAGGTTGTCAGTAGGATGAGGCTACTGGAAATATGCTGCAGGTTTTCAGTAGAATGAGGCTACTGGTAGTATGCTGCAGGATGTCAGTCGGATGAGGGTACTGGAAGTATGCTGCAGGTTGTCAGTAGAATGAGGCTACTGGAAGTATGCTGCAGGTTGTCAGCAGGATGAAGCTATTGGAACTATGCTGCAGGTTGTCAGTAGAATGAGGCTACTGGAAGTATGCTGCATGTTGTCAATAGGATGAGGCTACTGGAACTGTGCTGCAGGTTGTCAGTAGAATGAGGCTACTGGAAGTATGCTGCAGGATGTCAGTAGGATGAGGCTACTGGAAGTATGCTGCAGGTTGTTAGTAGGATGAGGCTACTGGAAGTATGCTGCAGGTTGTCAGTAGGATGAGACTGCTGGAAGTATGCTGCAGGTTGTCAGTAGAATGAGGCTACTGGAAGTATGCTGCAGGTTATCAGTAGGATGAGGCTACTGGAAGTATACTGCAGGTTGTCAGTAGGATGAGGCTACTGGAAGTATGCTGCAGGTTGTCAGTAGGATGAGGCTACTGGAAGTATGCTGCAGGATGTCAGTAGGATGAGGCTACTGGAGGTATGCTGCAGGTTGTCAGTCGGACGAGGGTACTAGATCTATGCTCCATTTATCAGTAGCATGAGACTAATGGCACTATGTTGCACGTTGTCATTGGGATGACTCTCCTGGAGCTGTGCTGCAGGTTGTCAGTAGGATGAGCCTGGTGGAACTATGTTGCATGTTGTCAGTAGGATGAGCCTGGTGGAACTATGTTGCATGTTGTCAGTAGGATGAGCCTGGTGGAACTATGTTGCATGTTGTCAGTAGGATGAGCCTGGTGGAACTACGTTGCATGTTGTCAGTAGGATGAGCCTGGTGGAACTATGTTGCATGTTGTCAGTAGGATGAGCCTGGTGAAACTATGTTGCATGTTTTCAGTAGGATGAGCCTGGTGGAACTATGTTGCATGTTGTCAGGAGGATGAGTGTTCTGAAACTGTGCTGCCATGTCAGTAGTATGAGGCTGCTGGAACAAGGCTGTCGGTTGGATGAGGCTGCTGGTTGTCTTGAGGATGAGGCTACTAGAACTATCCTGCAGTTGTCTTTATGACGAGGCTGCTGGAAGTAAGCTTTAGGTTGTCTTTTTGGATGAGGCTGAAGGAACTATGGTGTAAGTTGTCAGTAGGATGAGGCTCCTGGAACTGTGCTATAGGCTGTCGGTAGAATGAGTCTAGTGGAACTATACTGCATGGTGTCAGTAGGATGAGGGCACTGGAACGATGGTGCAGGTTGTCGGTAGGATGAGACTACTGGAACTATACTATAGGTTGTCAGTAGGATGAGGCTCGTAGAACTTTGGTACAGGTTGTCAGTTGGAGAAGGGAACTGGTTCTTTGCTGCACGTTGTCAGTAGGATGAGGCTGCTGGAACTATGCTGTAGGTTGTCAGTAAGTTGAGACTACTGGAACTATGCTGCAGGTTGTGATTAAGATGAAGTTACTAGAACTATGGTGCAGGTTACCAGTAGGATTAGGCATCTGGAAATATGCTGCAGGTTGTCGGTAGGATGAGACTACTGGAACTATGTTGCACGATGTCGGTAGGATGAGACTACTGGAATTATGCTGCAGGTTGTCGGTAGGATGAGACTACTGGAACTATGCTGCAGGTTGTCGGTAGGATGAGACTACTGGAACTATGTTGCACGATGTCGGTAGGATGAGACTACTGGAACTATGCTGCAGGTTGTCGGTAGGATGAGACTACTGGAACTATGGTGCAGGAGTCAGTAAGACAAGGTTACTGAAATATGCTGTAGGCTATCAGTACGATGCGGCTACTAGAAATACGCTGGATATTGTCATTTGGATGAGGATACTGGAACTATGCTGCATGTTTTCATTATTGTGAGACAACTGGCACTATGCTGCATGCTTTCGTTATTATGAGACAACTGGAACTATGCTGCATGTCTTCATTATTATGAGACAACTGGCACTATGCTGCATGTTTTCGTTAGGATGTAGCCATTGGAAGTATGCTGTGTTTTGTCTGCAGGATGAGGTTACTGGACCTATGCTGCAGGTTCTCAATGGGATAAGGCTACTGGAACTATGGTGAATGCTGTCAGTTGGATACTGGAACTATGCTGCAGGTTGTCTGCAGGATGAGGCTACTAGATCCAGGATGCAGGTTGTATTAGGATGAGGCTAATGAAATTATGCAAGATGTCGGTAGGATGAGGGTACTGGAACTGTGCAGTAGGATGAGGCTATTGAACTATGCTGCAGGTTGTCTGTAGAATGAGGCTACTGGAACTATGCTGCAGGTTGTTCGTAGTATGAGGCAACTGGGACTATGCTGCAGGTTGTCTGTAGGATGAGGCTACTGGAAGTATGCTGCAGGTTGTCAGTAGAATGAGGCTACTGGAACTGTGCTGCAGATTGTCAGTAGGATGAGGCTACTGGAAGTATGCTGCAGGTTGTCAGTAGGATGAGGCTACTGGAACTATGCTGCAGGTTGTCAGTAGGATGAGGCTACTGGAAGTATGCTGCAGGTTGTCAGTAGGATGAGGCTACTGGAACTATGCTGCAGGTTGTCAGTAGGATGAGGCTACTGGAACTATTCTGCAGGTTGTCAGTAGGATGAGGCCACTGGAACTATGCTGCAGGTTGTCAGTAGGATGAGACTACTGGAACTATGATGCAGGTTGTCAGTAGGATGAGACTACTGGAACTATGCTGTAGATTGTTAGTAGGATGAGACTACTGGAACTATGCTGCAGCTTGTTAGTAGGATGAGACTACTGGAACTATGCTGCAGGTTGTTAGTAGGATGAGACTACTGGAACTATGCAGCAGGTCGTTGGTAGGATGAGGCTCTTGGAACTATGCTGCAGGTTGTCAGTGGGATGAGGCTACTGGAATTATGCTGCAGGTTGTCAGAAGGATGAGCCTACTGATTTATATGCTTGCTATATGCTGTTGGTTGTAATAGTCATGTGTTGTTGAATCTACTACTTATAAGCTCCTGTTTGTGCCAGTCATGCATTGTTGGTTATACCACCCTTGTACTTTATGTTGTATCTACTGTCTGTTGTTGGTTTTGCCAGTCGTGTATAGTTAGAGTAAGAATATACTGTTGGTAGCACCAATCATACTGTTGTTGCACCAACCTGGAAATGACTGTACCAGTCCTGTCCTTTTGGTTACAGCAGTCGTGCTGTAGGTTTAACCAACCATGGTTTTATCATATATATGCTGTTGGCTATACTTGTTATGTGTTGTGAGGTGGACTGTGCATTATACCAGTCATGTGGTGTTGGTTGTAACAGCCATGTATTATTGGTTTTACCTGGCTTGTAGTATTAGTTATGCCAGTCTTGTATAATTGATATATCTGCATTGTACCGTTTGTTGTGCTAGCCTGGTATTCACAGTTGACTGTACCAGCCATATGTTATTGATTATTAAGGTCACGTGTTGATGGTTGTACCAGTCATGTGCCATCAGTTATTGCGGTCATGCACTGTTGTTTGTACCACACATGTACCGTTGGTTATTACGATCATGCATTGTTAGTTGTGCCAACCATATACTGTTGGTTATACTGGGCATGTACAGTTCGTTATACTGGTCATGCACCAAAGCTATTAAGTGACAGTTATGTGATGTTGGTTATACCAGTCATGGAACCGCAGTACACTGGTTAGGTAGTGTTGATTAAACCAGTCATATATTGCTGGTTGTAGTTGTCCCTTGGTTGCCATGTACAGTTGGTTGTACTTGCTGTGTAGAGTTGTTTTTACCTGCCATGTAGGTCTGGCTGTACCTACCATGTAGTGTTGGTTGTACCTGCCATGTAGTGTTATTGTATTTGCTATCTAGTGTTGGTTGTACCTGTTATGATATTGGTTGTACCTGCCATATAGAGTTAGTTGTACCTGCTATGTAAAGTTGTTTGTATATGCCAAGTAGAGTTGATTGCACCTACCATGAAGTGTTGATTGTCCCTACCTTGTAGTATTGGTTATACATGCCATGCAGGTGGTTGTACCTCCCATATAGAGTTGTTTGTACCTGCCATGTAGAATTGGTTGTACATGACATATGGAATTGTTTTTATCTGCCATGTAGTGTTGATTGTATGTGCAATGTGGTGTTGGTTGTACCTACCATGTAGTATTTGTTGTGCCTACCATATGGAGTTGGTTGTACCTGTCATGTGGAGTTGGTTGTACCTATCATGTGGAGTTGGTTGTACCTGCCATGTAGTGTTGGTTGTATCATTTAGAGTTGGTTATACCTACTATGTAGTGTTGATTGTACTTGCCATGTAGTGTTGGTTGTACCTGACATATGATGTTTATTGTGCTTGCCATGTAGAATTTGTTGTATCTGCCATGCAGAGTTGGTTGTACCGATGTACCTGCCATGTAGAATTGGTTGTACTTGGCGTGTAAAGTTAGTTGTACCTCCAATGTAGTGTTGGTTGTACCTGTCACGTGGAGTTCGTTGAACGTGCCGTGTAGAGTTGATTGTACCAGCCATGTAGAGTTGGTTGTAGATGCTATGTAAATTTGGTTGTACTTGCCATGTAGAGTTGGTTGTACCTGCTATGTAGAGTTGGTTGTAGATGCCATGTAAAGTTGGTTGTACTTGCCGTGTAGAGTTGGTTGTATTTGCCATGTAGGGTTGGTAATGCTTGCCCTACAGAGTCGTTTGTAGTTGCCATGTAGTGCTGGTTGTACATACTATGTAGAGTTGGTTATACCTGCCATGTAGAATTTTTTGTACTTGCCATGTAGAATTAATTGTACCTGCCGTGTAGTGTTGGTTGTACCTGCCACGTAGAGTTGGTTATTCTTGCTATGTAGAGTTGGTTTCACTTGCTGTGTAGAGTTGGTTGTACCTGATGTGTAGTATTGGTTGTACCAACCATGTAGTGTTGACTTTTCTTGCCATTTAGTGTTGGTTGCACCTGCCATATGCACTTGCTGTGTAGCATTGGTTGTATCTGCCATGTAGAGTTGGTTGTACCGATGTACCTCCCATGTAGAATTGGTTGTGCTTGGCATTAAGGGTTGGTTGTACCTCCCATGTAATGCTGGTTGTGCCTGTCACGTGGAGTTGTTTGTATGTGCCATGTAGAGTTGGTTGTACCTGCCATGTAGAGTTGGTTGTACCTACCATGTAGAGTTGGTTGTACCTACCATGTAGAGTTGGTTGTACCTGTCATGTAGAGTTGATTGTACCTGCCATGTAGAGTTGGTTGTACCTGCCATGTAGAGTTGGTTGTACCTGCCATGTAGAGTTGGTTGTACCTGTCATGTAGACTTGGTTGTACCTGCCATGTAGTGTTGATGTACTAGCCATGTCGAGTCCGCTGAACTTGCCATGCAGCGTATGTTGTACCATATAGAGTTGGTTGTACTTGCCATGTAGAGTTGATTGTATTTGCCATGTTGTGTTGGTTGTACTTGTGGAATTGAGTGTACCTGCCATTTAGAGTTGGTTGTACTTGCTCTGTAGATGTGGCCGTCCTTGCCATGTAAAATTGGTTGAGCTTGTTATGTAGAGTTGGTTGCATCTACCATGTTATGTTTGTTGTACCTGCCATGTAGAATTGGTTGGACCTGCCATGAAGAATTGGTTGTACTTGCCATGTAGAATTGGTTGGACCTGCCATGAAGAATTGCTTGTACTTGCCATGTAGAACTGGTTGTGCCTGCCATGTAGAGTACTTTGTATTTACCATGTAGAGTTGGTTTTACTTGGCATGTAGAATTGGTTGTATCTGACATGTAGTGTAAATTGTACATACCATAGTGTTGGTTGTACCTGTCCTGTTGAATCGGTTGTACTTGCCCTATAGAGTTGGTTGTAACTGACATGTAGTTTTGGTTGTTCCTGCCATGAAGAGTTGGTGGTACCTGTCATGTAGAGTTGGTTGTACCTGTCATATAGTGTTGGTTGTACTTGCCTTGTAGTGTTGGTTGTACCTGCTATGTTTTGATTGTACCAGCCATGTAGTGTTAGTTGTACTTGCCTTGTAGTGTTGGTTGTACCTGCTATGTTTTGATTGTACCAGCCATGTAGTGCTGGTTGTACTTGCCTTGTAGTGTTGGTTGTACCTGCTATGTTTTGATTGTACCATCCATGTAGTGTTGGTTGTACTTGCCTTGTAGTGTTGGTTGTACCTGCTATGTTTTGATTGTACCAGCCATGTAGTGTTGGTTGTACTTGCCTTGTAGTGTTGGTTGTACCTGCTATGTTTTGATTGTACCAGCCATGTAGTGTTGGTTGTACTTGCCTTGTAGTGTTACCTGTCGTGTAGAGTTGGATGTACATGCCTTATAGAGTTGATTATACTTGCCATGTTGTATTGGTTGTACCTGCATTTACTTGCTATGTATTGTTGGTTGTACCTGTAGTGTTAGTTGTACTTGTCATGTAGTGTTGACTGTATCTACTATGTAGACTTGGTTGTACCTGTAGTGTTGGTTAGATGATCCATGTAAAGTTGGTTGTACCTTTGATGTACTGTTCATTGTACTTGCCATGTAAGGATGATTGTACCTATGATTTAGTGTTGGTTATACCAGTTGTCTACTTTTGGATATACCAGTCGTTTACTGTTCGTTATATCAGCCGTCCACTGTTGGTTGCATCATATAGATGACAACACTGATGTTACTGAAAATGGGGACAATCGTAGTATCACTGACGATTATATATATATATATATATATATATATATATATATATATATATATATATATATATATATATATATATATATATATATATATATATATATATATCAGGGTTGGTAATAATTTATATTGTTCATACCAAAAATCTAATGAATGCAACACTCGGTATGTGAGGCTGCAAGTCTATGTTGGTTTAGGAGAGATTCGAACCCGTGTACCCACTGACTGAGGAGATAACTTGTGCCACTTTCATTGGGTACAGAAATTTGTACCTTCTGTCGCACGGCTACAGAGTCGATAGGTCCAACCCTTTCACTTGGCACAAGACTGCTTTGCGTTCGTGTTTTTCTGTAGGTACTTCAGATCTGTACCGGCCCACTGTACCGTCTCTTTGTACCGGCCCACTGTACCGTCTGTTTGTATTGGCCCACTGTACCGTCTCTTTGTACCGGCCCACTGTACCGTTTGTTTGTATTGGCCCACTGTACCGTCTCTTTGTACCGGCCCACTGTACCGTCTCTTTGTACCGGCCCACTGTACCGTCTGTTTGCACCGGCCCACTGTACCGTCTCTTTGTACCGGCCCACTGTACCGTCTCTTTGTACCGGCCCACTGTACCGTCTGTTTGTATTGGCCCACTGTACCGTCTGTTTGTACCGGCCCACTGTACCGTCTGTTTGTACCGGCCCACTGTACCGTCTGTTTGCACCGGCCCACTGTACTGTCTGTTTGTATTGGCCCACTGTACCGTCTGTTTGTACCGGCCCACTGTACCGTCTGTTTGTACCGGCCCACTGTACCGTCTGTTTGCACCGGCCCACTGTACTGTCTGCTTGTACCGGCCCACTGTACTGTCTGTTTGTACCGGCCCACTGTACTGTCTGTTTGTACCGGCCCACTGTACTGTCTGTTTGCACCGGCCCACTGTACTGTCTGCTTGTACCGGCCCACTGTACTGTCTGTTTGTACCGGCCCACTGTACTGTCTGTTTGTACCGGCCCACTGTACTGTCTGTTTGCACCGGCCCACTGTACTGTCTGTTTGCACCGGCCCATTGTGCCGTCTCTTTGTACCGGCCCACTGTCCCGTTTCTTTATACCTGCCCGTTGTGCTTGTTCTTTGTACCAGCCCACTGTACCGTCTCTTTGTACCAGCCTTCTGTACCGTATCTTTGTACTGCCCCACTGTACCGTCTCTTTGTACCTGCCCATTGTGCTTGTTCTTTGTACCAGCCCACTGTATCGTCTCTTCGTACCGGCCCACTGTCCCGTTTCTTTGTACCTGCCCATTGTGTTTGTTCTGTGTACCAGCCCACTGTACCGTCTCTTTATACCAGCCCATGTGCTTGTTGTTTGTACCATTCCGCTACATACCGTCTCTGTTCCAGCCCGCTGTGCCTGTTCTGTGCACCAGTCTACTGTACTCTGTGAGACAGCCTAATGTACTGTACCTTTGTACCAGCCCACTATACCTTTTCTTTGTACTAGGCGACTGTACCCATTCTTTGTGCCAACAGACTGTGCCCCTTCTTTGTCCCATCTTACTGTATCTTCTCTTTTTACCAGAGAATTCTCCCCTTTTTGTGCCAGGTTACTATACCGTCCCTTTGTACCAGCCCTCTGTGGCTCTTCGTGGCACTAGCCCACTATGCCCGTTCTTTGTACCAGCCCACTATGTCTGTTCTTTTACCAGCCTACTACACTGTGTCTTTGTACCAAACCATTATAATGTCTTATTATACCAGCTTACTGTACCGTTTCTTTGTAACAGGCTGTTATTTGTACCACCCAGCTGAGCCTGTCTTTGTAACACAGCATTGCACTGTCTCTTTGTACCAGCCCGATGTACAGACTCTTTGTACCAGCCCGATGTACAGACTCTTTGTACCAGCCCGATGTACAGACTCTTTGTACCAGCCCATTTTGCTAGCTCTTTCCGCCAGGCTGGTTCTTTGTACCATTCCACAGCAACAACTCTGTACCAGCACACTATACCAGCTGATTCTGCTTTTTGTACCATTCCATAGCAACGACTCTACCTGCGACTTTACTGACGCTTTGTACCGACTTTTCATCAGCACATTTTGTAGGAACTTTGTACCATCGAACTTTATCGGTTCTTTGTACCAGTCCACTGCACACTGTACCGACTCTCTGAACCAGCCAACTTTACAACTCTCCTGTACCGACTCTTCCTACTTACTGTATCGGCTCTCTGTGCAGCCTTCTGAATCGGCTCTATGTGTAGCCTTCTATATCGGCTCTTTGTGCAACCTACAGTATCGGCTCTCTGTGCAGCCTACTGTATCGGCTCTCTGTGCAGCCTTCTGAATCGGCTCTCTGTGTAGCCTTCTATATCGGCTCTTTGTGCAACCTACAGTATCGGCTCTCTGTGCAGCCTACTGTATCGGCTCTCTGTGCAGCCTACTGTATCGGCTCTCTGTGCAGCCTACTGTATCGGCTCTCTGTGCAGCCTACTGTATCGGCTCTCTGTGCAGCCTTCTATATCGGCTCTCTGTGCAGCCTACTGTATCGGCTCTCTGTGCAGCCTACTGTATCGGCTCTTTGTGCAACCTACAGTATCGGCTCTCTGTGCAGCCTACTGTATCGGCTCTCTGTGCAGCCTTCTATATCGGCTCTCTGTGCAGCCTACTGTATCGGCTCTCTGTGCAGCCTACTGTATCGGCTCTCTGTGCAGCCTACTGTATCGGCTCTCTGTGCAGCCTACTGTATAGGCTCTCTGTGTAGCCTACTGTATAGGCTCTATACCTACCCATTACACTGGGTTATACCAGCCTTCTGTATGGGACCTTTGTATCAGTCAACAGTACAGAATGACTGTACTTGTTCACTGTACTGGATATTTACATAAGCCTCCTGTATCGGCTCTTTACATTAGCTTGCTGTGCCAACTCCTCGTGTTGTCCCATTGTTCCTGCATTTTGTACCAACCCACTTTTCCTACTCAGTACCAGCTCGTTGAACCAGCGTGAAGTACATGGTCATGTACCAGTACAACGCTGCACCAGTCCACTTTACTGGCCCTTTGTACCAGTTAACTGTACTGACTCTTTGTACCAGCCCACTGAACTGACTTTTTGTACCAATCTAACTCTACTGAATCTGTTTACCACTGCGGAGACTCTGCCATTTTGTATCAGCTGACTGCATTAGCGCGTAGTGCCATCCCACTGTATCGAATCTTTGTACCAGTCCACTGTATCCTTTTGTACCATCTCACTGCACTGACTCTTTTGTGCCAGTCCATTGCATCGGCCGTTTGTACCATCCCACTTGAGCAAATCTTTGTACCATCCCAGTATACCGAATCTGTACCAGCTATGTACCAGCCCACCTACTCTTTGTTCCCAGTGTACCATCCTGCTGTACCGCTATTTCTGTCAGCTGCTATATCGACTCTGTACCAGCCCTCTGTACCGACTTTTTGTACCAGTCTGTAATACTAACTCGTGCGTCAGCCAACTGTCCTGATTCTTTGTACCAGCCCATTGTCCCAACTCTGTGCTACTCTGCTGTACCGAGTTTCTGTAACAACCAACTCTTCCTGTTCTGTACCAAAGCACTGTACTGATTCTTTTTTGCCAGCAATTTGTACTGCCTTTGTACTAGGCCACTGTACCGACTTTGTACCAACACCCTGTGGCGGCTCCATGTACCCGTCCACTGTACCGAACTAACTCTGTATCCGCTCACGGAACCAACACTGCACCAAGCCACTGTACCCACTCTTTCTAGTAGTCAGTACAGTGTACCGGCCCACTGTACCGGCTGTACTAACCATTTGTATTGACTCTGTACCATTCTCTGTACCTGCTCTTTACAAACTCATTATAATGCCACTTTGTACCAACAAACACTGTGTGTAGATTCTATGTTCATCACACTATACCATCTCTTTGTACCTGCTCTCATAGCATTGTTCCAGCCCTTAATACTGTTGTACCAGCTCTCAGTGCTGTTGTACCAGCTCTCAGTACCGTTTTGCGAGCTCTCAGTAACAGCTCTTGATACCGTTGCACCGGCTCTCAGTACCGTTATACCAGCTGTCAGTACCGTTGAAACAGCTTTTATTATTGTTGTGCCGTCAATCACCTGTTGTACCAGCTCTCAGCACCGTTGTACCAGCTCTCAGTACCGTTGTACCAGCTCTCAGCACCGTTGTACCAGCTCTCAGTACCGTTGTACCAGTTATCAGTACCGTTGTACCAGCTCTCAATACCGTTGTACCAACTCTCAGCACCGTTGTACCAGCTCTCAGTACTGTTGTACCAGCTATCAGTACCGTTGTACCAGCTCAGTTCTGTTGTACCAGCTATCAGTACCGTTGTACCAGCTCTCAGTACCGTTGTACCAGCTCTCAGCACCGTTGTACCAGCTCTCAGTACTGTTGTACCAGCTATCAGTACCGTTGTACCAGCTCTCAGTACCGTTGTACCAGCTCTCAGTACCGTTGTACCAGCTCTCAGTACTGTTGTACCAGCTATCAGTACCGTTGTACCCGCTCAGTTCTGTTGTACCAGCTATCAGTACCGTTGTACCAGCTCTCAGCACCGTTGTACCAGCTCTCAGTACCGTTATACCAACTCTCAGTACTGTTGTACCAGCTCTCAGCACCGTTGTACCAGCTCTCAGTACCGTTATACCAACTCTCAGTACCGTTGTACCAGCTCTCAGCACCGTTGTACCAGCTCTCAGTACCGTTATACCAACTCTCAGTACTGTTGTACCAGCTCTCAGTAATGTTGTACCAGCTCTCAGTAATGTTGTACCAGCTCTCAGCACCGACAACTCGACTGTATCCACTCTTTGTACCAAAGGTATTAAGTGACCTCTGTACCATCACACTGTACCGGCTCTGTGCCATCCCACTGTAACTACCGACTCCACTGGACGAATTCTGATCCAGCTCACTCTACCAACACTGTATCAACACTCTACCAGCACTGTATCAACAACTACCAACACTCTACCAGCACTGTATCAACAACTACCAACACTCTACCACACGTTTCTACACTACCAACACTCTACCACACTGTATCAACAACTACCACACCTACCAGCACTGTTAATCAACAACTACAAACACTCTACCACAAGTTAGCCAACAACTACCATCCTCTACCAGCACTGTATCAAACAACACTGTATCAACTCTACCAGCACTGTATCAAACAACTACCAACACTCTAACATCACTGTATCAACAACTACCACACTCTACCAGCACTGTATCAACAACTACCACACTCTACCAGCACTGTATCAACAACTACCAACACTCTACCAGCACTGTATCAACAACTACCAACACTCTACCAGCACTGTATCAACAACTACCAACACTCTACCAGCACTGTATCAACAACTACCAACACTCTACCAGCACTGTATCAACAACTACCAACACTCTACCAGCACTGTATCAACAACTACCAACACTCTACCAGCACTGTATCAACAACTACCAACACTCTACCAGCACTGTATCAACAACTACCAACACTCTACCAGCACTGTATCAACAACTACCAACACTCTACCAGCACTGTATCAACAACTACCAACACTCTACCAGCACTGTATCAACAACTACCAACACTCTACCAGCACTGTATCAACAACTACCAACACTCTACCAGCACTGTATCAACAACTACCAACACTCTACCAGCACTGTATCAACAACTACCAACACTCTACCAGCACTGTAGTGACAGCACCGTCACTATTGGCCAGCCAGCTCACTGTATTAACTACACCAGCTTAATGAACCAACTGTTTGTACCAACCAGCTTTACCCGGTTCTTCTTTGTCCTCATTATACCAGCTGACTCACACACGTCCCCACCACACCAGATGACTCACGTCCCCACCACACCAGATGACTCACACCTGTCCCCACCACACCAGCTGACTCACACCCGTCCCCACCACACCAGCTGACTCACACCCGTCCCCACCACACCAAATGACTCGCATACGTCCCCACCACACCAGATGACTCGCATACGTCCCCACCACACCAGCTGACTCACACCCGTCCCCACCACACCAGAAGACTCGCATACGTCCCCACCACACCAGCTGACTCACACCCGTCCCCACCACACCAGATGACTCACACCCTTCCCCACAACACCAGATGACACACACCTGTCAACACCACACCATATGACTCACACACGTCCCCACCACACCAGATGACACACACCCGTCCCCACCATACCATATGTCTCACACGTCCCCACCACACCAGATGACACACACCCGTCCCCACCACACCGGATGACTCACACCTGTCCACCACATCAGGTGACTCACACAAGTCCCCACCACACCAGATGACACACCCGTCCCAACTACACCAGATAACTCACACCCGTCCCCACTACACCAGATGACTCAGACACGTCCCCACTACACCAGATGACTCAGACACGTCCCCACCACACCAGATGACTCACACCCGTCCCCACCACATCAGATGACTCACACCCGTCTCCACCACACCAGATGACACACACCCGTCCCCACCACACCAGCTGACACACACCCGTCCCCACCATACCATATGTCTCACACGTCCCCACCACACCAGATGACTCACACCCGTCCCCACCACTCCAGATGACTCACACACGTCCCTACCACACCAGATGACTCACACCCGTCCCCACAACATCAGATGACACATACCCGTCCCCACCACACCAGATGACTCACACTCGTTCCCACCACACCAGATGACACACACCCGTCCCCACCACATCATATGACTCACACCCGTCCCCACCACAAGAGATGACACACACCTGTTCCCATCACACCAGATGACTCACACCCGTCCCAGCCACGCAAGCTGACTCACAGCCATCCCCACCACACAAGATGACATACACCTGTCCCCACCACACCAGATGACTCACACCCGTCCCCACCACACCAGATAAGTGACACCTCTCCCCACCATACAAGATGACATACACCCGTCCTCACCACACCAGATGACACACACCCGTCCCAAGCACACCAGATGACATACACCTGTCCCCACCACACCAGATGACTCACACCCGTCCCAAGCACACCAGATGACACACACCCGTCCCCACCACACCACACCACACCAGTCCCCACTGCACCAGATAACTCACACCCGTCCCCACCACACCAGATGACTAACATACGTTCCCACCACACCAGATGACTCACACCCGTCCCCACCACACCAGATGACACACACCCGTCCCCACCACACCAGATGACACACACCCGTCCCCACCACACCAGCTGACTCACACCCGTCCCAAGCACACCAGATGACATACACCTGTCCCCACCACACCAGATGACACACACCCGTCCCCACCACACCAGATGACACACACCCGTCCCAAGCACACCAGATGACATACACCCGTCCCCACCACACCAGATGACACACACCCGTCCCCACCACACCAGATGACACACACCCGTCCCAAGCACACCAGATGACATACACCTGTCCCCACCACACCAGATGACACACACCCGTCCCAAGCACACCAGATGACATACACCTGTCCCCACCACACCAGATGACTCACACCCGTCCCAAGCACACCAGATGACACACACCCGTCCCCACCACACCACACCACACCAGTCCCCACTGCACCACATACACCTGTCCCCACCACACCAGATGACACACACCCGTCCCAAGCACACCAGATGACATACACCTGTCCCCACCACACCAGATGACTCACACCCGTCCCAAGCACACCAGATGACACACACCCGTCCCCACCACACCACACCACACCAGTCCCCACTGCACCAGATAACTCACACCCGTCCCCACCAAACCAGATGGCTAACATACGTTCCCACCACACCAGATGACTCACACCCGTCCCCACCACACCAGATGACTCACACCTGTCCACTACATCAGGTGACTCACACACGTCCCCATCACACCAGATGACTCACACCCGTCCCCACCACACCAGATGACACACACCCGTCCCCACCACACCACACCACACCAGTCCCCACTGCACCAGATAACTCACACCCGTCCCCACCACACCAGATGGCTAACATACGTCCCCACCACACCAGATGACTCACACCCGTCCCCACCACACCAGATGACTCACACCTGTCCACTACATCAGGTGACTCACACACGTCCCCATCACACCAGATGACTCACACCCGTCCCCACCACACCAGATGACACACACCCGTCCCCCCACACCAGATGACTCACACCCGTCCCCACCACACCAGATGACACACACCCGTCCCCACCACACCAGATGGCTAACATACGTCCCCACCACACCAGATGACTCACACCCGTCCCCACCACACCAGATGGCTAACATACGTCCCCACCACACCAGATGACTCACACCCGTCCCCACCACACCAGATGACTCACACCCGTCCCCACCACACCAGATGACACACACCCGTCCCCACCACACCAGATGACACACACCCGTCCCCACCACACCAGATGACTCACACCTGTCCACCACATCAGGTGACTCACACACTTCCCCATCACACCAGATGACTCACACTCGTCTCCATGACACCAGATGACTCACACCCGTCCCCACCACACCAGATGACTCACACCCGTCCCCACTACACCAGATGACACACACCCGTCCCCACCACACCAGATGACTCACAACCGTCCCCACCACACCAGATGACTCACACCCGTCCCCACCACACCAGCTGACTCACACTTGTCCCCACCACACAAGATGACACAGACCAGTCTCCATCACACCAGAAGACTCACACCTGTCCACCACATCAGGTGACTCACACACGTCACCACCACACCAGATGACTCACACCTGTCCCCACCACACCAGCTGACTCACACTTGTCCCCACCACACAAGATGACACAGACCAGTCTCCATCACACCAGAAGACTCACACCTGTCCACCACATCAGGTGACTCACACCCGTCCCCACCACACCAGATGACACACACCTGTCCCCACCACACCAAATGACTCACCCGTCTCCACCACACCTGATAACTTACATCCGTCCCCACCACACCAGATGACACAAACCCGTCCCCACCACAACAGTTAACTCACACTCGTCCCCACCACGACAGATGAGTGACACCCGTCCCAAGCACACCAGATGACACACACTCGTCCCCACCACACCAGATGACTCACACCCGTTCCCACCACACCAGATGACACACACACCCGTCCCCACCACATCATATGACTCACACCCGTCCCCACCACACCAGATGACACACACGTCCCCACCACACCAGCTGACTCACACCCGTCCCCACCACAAGAGATGACACACACCTGTTCCCATCACACCAGATGACTCACACCCGTCCCAAGCACACCAGATGACACACACCCGTCCCAAGCACACCAGATGACATACACCTGTCCCCACCACACCAGATGACTCACACCCGTCCCAAGCACACCAGATGACACACACCCGTCCCAGCCACGCAAGCTGACTCACAGCCATCCCCACCACACAAGATGACATACACCTGTCCCCACCACACCAGATGACTCACACCCGTCCCAAGCACACCAGATGACACACACCCGTCCCAGCCACGCAAGCTGACTCACAGCCATCCCCACCACACAAGATGACATACACCTGTCCCCACCACACCAGATGACTCACACCCGTCCCCACCACACCAGATAAGTGACACCTCTCCCCACCATACAAGATGACATACACCCGTCCTCACCACACCAGATGACACACACACGTCCCCACCACACCAGATGACTCACACCTGTCCTCACCACACTAGATGACTCATACTCGTCCCCACCACACCAGATGACTCACACCCGTCCCCACCACACCACACCACACCCGTCCCCACTACACCAGATAACTCACACCCGTCTCCACCACACCAGATGGCTAACATACGTCCCCACCACACCAGATGACTCACACCCGTCCCCACCACACCAGATGACACACACCCGTCCCCACCACACCAGATGACTCACACCCGTCCCCACCACACCAGCTGACTCACACTTGTCCCCACCACACCAGATGACACACACCCGTCCCCACCACACCAGCTGACTCACACTTGTCCCCACCACACCAGATGACACACACCCGTCCCCACTGCACCAGATGACTCACATCCGTCCCCACCACACCAGATAACTCACACCCGTCCCCACCACACCAGATGATTCACACCTGTCCACCACATCAGGTGACTCACACACGTCCCCATACACCAGATGACTCACACCCGTCCGCACCACACCAGATGACTCACACCCGTCCCCCCACACCAGATGACTCACACTCGTCTCCATGACACCAGATGACTCACACCTGTCCCCACCACACCAGATGACTCACACCCGTCCCCACCACACCAGATGACACACACCCGTCCCCACCACACCAGATGACTCACAACCGTCCCCACCACACCAGATGACTCACACCCGTCCCCACCACACCAGCTGACTCACACTTGTCCCCACCACACAAGATGACACAGACCAGTCTCCATCACACCAGAAGACTCACACCCGTCCCCACCACATAAGGTAACTCACCCGTCCCCCCATACCAGATGACACACACCCGTCCCCACCACACCAGATGACTCACAACCGTCCCCACCACACCAGATGACTCACACCCGTCCCCACCACACCAGATGACTCACACCCGTCCCCACCACACCAGCTGACTCACACTTGTCCCCACCACACAAGATGACACAGACCAGTCTCCATCACACCAGAAGACTCACACCCGTCCCCACCACATAAGGTAACTCACCCGTCCCCCCATACCAGATGACACACACCCGTCCCCACCACACCAGATGACTCACACCCGTCCCCCCACACCAGATGACACACACCTGTCCACCACATCAGATGACACACACCTGTCCCCACCACACCAGGTGACATACCCGTCCCCACATCACCAGATGACACACACCCGTCCCCACCACACCACACCACTCCAGGTGACTCACACCCGTCCCCACCACACCAGATGACTTACAACCGTCCCCACCACACCAAATGATTCACAAACGTCCCCACCACACGAGACGACTAACACCCGTCCCCACCACACCAGATAGCTTTGACCCATCCCCTCCAAATCAGATGACTCACACCCCTCCCCACCACACCAGGTGACTCACACAAGTATCGACCACATCAGTTGGCTCACGCTCGTCCCCTCCTCACCACACCCATCCCCACCACTCCAAATGACTCATACCTACCTCCACCACACCAGATGACTCTAACCCATCCAAACCACAACAGGTTGGCTCACACATGTCCCCACCATATTGGATGACTCTCACCATCCCCCCATACCAGATGAATTACACACGTCCCCACCACACCAGATGGTTCTAACCCGTCCCCACCACACCAGATGGTTCTAACCCGTCCCCACCACACCAGATGGTTCTAACCCGTCCCCACCACACCAGATGGTTCTAACCCGTCCCCACCACACCAGATGGTTCTAACCCGTCCCCACCACACCAGATGGTTCTAACCCGTCCCCACCACACCAGATGGTTCTAACCCGTCCCCATCACACAAGATGGTTCTAACCCGTCCCCACCACACCAGATGGTTCTAACCCGTCCCCATCACACCAGATGGTTCTAACCCGTCCCCATCACACCAGATGGTTCTAACCCGTCCCCACCACACCAGATGGTTCTAACCCGTCCCCATCACACCAGATGGTTCTAACCCGTCCCCATCACACCAGATGGTTCTAACCCGTCCCCATCACACCAGATGGTTCTAACCCGTCCCCATCACACCAGATGGTTCTAACCCGTCCCCATCACACCAATTGATTGACACCGCCCCCACCACACCAGATGGCTTTCACCCGTTCTCACCATATCAGATGACTCACACCCCTCCCCACCACAATAGATGACTCAAACCCTTCCCCACCCCACCAGATGGCTCACACCCTTCCTCACTACACCAGATAACTCAAACCCTTCCCCTCTACAACAGATGGTTCACACCCGTCCCCAGGACACCAGATGACTTTCCCACCTCACCAGATGGCTCACACTTTTACACTACACAAGATGACTCTCACCCGGCCACTCCACAACAGATGGTTCACACACCTCCCCAACATATCAAATGACTTACACTCGTCCATGCCACACCAGATGGCTCACACCCGTCCCCATCACACCAGATGGCTCACATCCGTCCCCAAGACACCAGATGACTCAAACTCTTCCCCACCAAACCAGATCCCACCTGTCAACGCAGCGACAGATGGCAAACACCCGTCCCCACTACCCCAGATGACTCACACCCGTCCCCCCACTCCATATGACTCACACTCGTCCCCACCACACCAGATGGCTTTTACACGTTCCCACTATATTAGATGACTCACACCTTTCCCCACTATACTGGATGACTCAAACCCTTCACCAGCACACCAGATGGCTCACACCCGTCCCCACGACACCAGATGACTCAACCTCTTCCCCACCACACCAGATGGCTTACACCCTTCCCCACCACACCAGATGACTCACCCGTCCACGCCACAACAGATGGCTCACACCCATCCCCACCACACAAGATGACTCACACCCGTCCCTGGCACACCAGATGGCTCACACCCGTCCCCACCACACAAGATGACTCACACCCGTCCCTGGCACATCAGATGGTTCACACCCGTTCCCAACACTCCAGATGACTCAAACCCTTCCCCCACCACACCAGATGGCTCACACTCTTTCCCACTACACCAAATGACTCTCACCTGTCCACTCCACAACAGGTAGCTCACAAACCTCCCCACCGTACGAAATGACTCACATCCGTCCCTCCCCTACCAGATGACTCACACCCGTCCTCAACACACCGGGTGACTCACACCCGTCCCCACCACTCGAGATGGCTCACACCCGTCCCCGCAATACCGGATGACTCTCACCCTCCTCATCCCCTCACACCAAATGACTCACACCCGTCTCCACCACTCCAGATGGCTCTCACCCGTACCTACCACACCAAATGACTGACACCTTCCCCACTACACTAGATGGCTCACACCCGTCCCCACCACTCCAGATGACTCATACCCTCCCCGCCATACCGGACGACTCTCACTCGTCCCTCAAACCAGATGACCCACACCAATCCCCACCACTCCAGATGGCTCTCACCTGTGTCGCCACTTCAGATAACACACCCATCCCCACCACACCGCATGACTCACCCGACACCGCCACACCAGATGACTCACACCCATCCCCAACACACCGCATGACTCACCCGACACCGCCACACCAGATGACTCACACCCATCCCCAACACACCAGATGACTCACTCGTTCGCACCGCACCAGATAGCTCACATGTCCCAACCAGACCATATGACTCTCACTCGTCCCCACCAGACCAGATGACTCTCACCCCTCCCACCACACCAGATGACTCACATACTTTCTCACCACATCAGATGACTTACACTCAACCCCACCACATCAGATGACTCTCACGTGTCCCTACTACACCAGATGACTCTCACATGTCCCCGCCACATTAAATGACACATCTAACCTCACCACATCAAATGATTCACACTCGTCCCGACCACACCGCATGGATCACACCCGTCCCCACCACACCATATGACTCACCCCTTCCCACCACACCAGATGACTTACACCCTTACCCCTGCACTAGATGACTTTCACTCGTCCCCACCACACCAGATGGCTTTGACTCATCCCTACCAAATCAGATGACTCACACCCCTCCCCACCACACCAGGTGACTCACACCAGTACCGACCACACTAGATGGCTCACACTTGTTCCCTCCTCACCAAATCACTGACACCCATCCCCACTACAGCAGATGACTCTCACATGTCCACGCCACAACAAATGGCTCACACCCGTCCCCACCACTCCGGATGGCTCACACCCGTCCCCACCACTCCGGATGGCTCACACCCGTCCCCACCATACCGGGTGACTCTCATCCGTTCCCCACACCAAATGACTCACACCCGTTCCCACCACTCTAGATGACTCTCACACATACCTACCACACCAAATGACTCCCACCTTCCTTACCACACTAGATGGCTCACCCCCCCCCACGACATCAGATGACTCACACCCTCTTCACCATACCAAATGACTGACACCCGTCGGTGACTCACCCATCCCCACCACAAGAGATAAGTCTCACCCACCCGTCTGCACCACACCAGGTACCTCACATGTCCCAGCCAGACCATGTGACTCTCACTCGTCCCAACCAATCCAGATGACTCACACCCGACCCTTCCACACCAAATGGCTCAAAGTCGTCCCCACCACAACAGATGGCTAACACCCTTTCGCACCAAACCAGATGACTCACACCCTCCCCACTACACCAGATGACTCTCACCTGTCTGCACCACACCAGGTAGCTCACATGTCCCAACCAGACCATATGACTCTCATCTTCCCCACCACAGCAGATGGCTCACACCTGTTCCCACCATACCAGGTGACTCACACTCCTCTCCACCCCACCAGATGACTCACAACCGTCACCGCCACACCGGTGACTAACACCTATCCCCACCACACCAGATGACTCACCCGTCCGCACCACACAAGATGACTCACTCATCCGCACCACACAAGATAGCTTACATGTCCCAACCACACCATATGACTCTCATTCGTCCTCACCACAGCAGATGGCTCACACCTGTCACCACAACATGGCTAACACCGGTCCCCAACACACCAGATGACTCACCCGTCCCTACCACACTAGATGACTCACACCGGTCCCCACCACACCAGATGACTCACCCGTCCTTACCACACCAGATGGCTCACACCGGTCCTCATCACGCCAGATGGCTCACACCTGTCCTCATCACGCCAGATGGCTCACACCCGTCCTTACCACACCAGATGGCTCACACCGTCCTCATCACGCCAGATGGCTCACACCTGTCCTCATCACGCCAGATGGCTCACACCCGTCCTTACCACACCAGATGGCTCACACCCGTCCTTACCACACCAGATGGCTCACACCTGTCCTCATCACGCCAGATGGCTCACACCGTCCTCATCACGCCAGATGGCTCACACCCGTCCTTACCGCACCAGATGGCTCACACCTGTCCTCATCACGCCAGATGGCTCACACCTGTCCTCATCACGCCAGATGGCTCACACCCGTCCTTACCACACCAGATGGCTCACACCTGTCCTCATCACGCCAGATGGCTCACACCCGTCCTCATCACGCCAGATGGCTCACACCCGTCCTTACCACACCAGATGGCTCACACCTGTCCTCATCACGCCAGATGGCTCACACCCGTCCTTATCACACCAGATGGCTCACACCCGTCCTCATCACGCCAGATGGCTCACACCTGTCTCATCACGCCAGATGGCTCACACCCCACGCATCCTCATCACGCCAGATGGCTCACACGTCCTCATCACGCCACAGCAGATGACTCTCATTTCTCCCTACCACCCCAGATGGCTCACACCCGTCCCCACCACAGCAGATGATTCTCATTTCTCCCTACCACCCCAGATGGCTCACACCCGTCCCCACCACAGCAGATGACTCTCATTTCTCCCCACCACCCCAGATGGCTCACACCCGTCCCCACCACAGCAGATGACTCTCATTTCTCCCTACCACCCCAGATGGCTCACACCCGTCCCCACCACAGCAGATGATTCTCATTTCTCCCTACCACCCCAGATGGCTCACACCCGTCCCCACCACAGCAGATGACTCTCATTTCTCCCTACCACCCCAGATGGCCTACATCCGTCCCCACCACACCAGATGAATCTCACCTGTCCCCACCACACCAAATGGCTCACATGCAACCCCACCACACCAGATGACTCACACCCGCTACCGCCACACCAGATGGCTCTCACCCGTCCCGACTACACAAGAAGGCTCACACAACCCCACCACACCAGATGGCTCTCACCTGTTCCCACCACACTGAATGACTCACACCCGTCCCCACCAAGGTGTTGTCTGACAGGGAGAGCTGGGGTGTTGCTGGTGTCTGACAGGGAGAGCTGGGGTGGTGCTGGTGTCTGACAGGGAGAGCTGGGGTGGTGCTGGTGTCTGACAGGGAGAGCTGGGGTGGTGCTGGTGTCTGACAGGGAGAGCTGGGGTGTTGCTGGTGTCTGACAGGGAGAGCTGGGGTGTTGCTGGTGTCTGACAGGGAGAGCTGGGGTGTTCCTGTTGTCTGACAGGGAGAGCTGGGTGTTGCTGGTGTCTGACAGGGAGAGCTGGGGTGTTGCTGGTGTCTGACAGGGAGAGCTGGGGTGTTGCTGGTGTCTGACAGGGGAGCTGGGGTGTGCTGTTGTCTGACAGGAGAGCTGGGGTGTTGCTGGTGTCTGACAGGGAGAGCTGGGGTGTTGCTGTTGTCTGACAGGGAGAGCTGGGGTGTTGCTGGTGTCTGACAGGGAGAGCTGGGGTGTTGCTGGTGTCTGACAGGGAGAGCTGGGGTGGTGGTGGTGTCTGACAGGGAGAGCTGGGGTGGTGCTGGTGTCTGACAGGGAGAGCTGGGGTGTTGCTGGTGTCTGACAGGGAGAGCTGGGATGGTGGTGGTGTCTGACAGGGAGAGCTGGGGTGTTGCTGGTGTCTGACAGGGAGAGCTGGGGTGTTGCTGGTGTCTGACAGGGAGAGCTGGGGTGGTGGTGGTGTCTGACAGGGAGAGCTGGGGTGTTGCTGGTGTCTGACAGGGAGAGCTGGGGTGGTGGTGGTGTCTGACAGGGAGAGCTGGGGTGTTGCTGGTGTCTGACAGGGAGAGCTGGGGTGTTGCTGGTGTCTGACAGGGAGAGCTGGGATGGTGGTGGTGTCTGACAGGGAGAGCTGGGGTGTTGCTGGTGTCTGACAGGGAGAGCTGGGGTGTTGCTGGTGTCTGACAGGGAGAGCTGGGGTGTTGCTGTGTGTCTGACAGGGAGAGCTGGGGTGGTGGTGGTGTCTGACAGGGAGAGCTGGGGTGTTGCTGGTGTCTGACAGGGAGAGCTGGGGTGTTGCTGGTGTCTGACAGGGAGAGCTGGGGTGGTGCTGGTGTCTGACAGGGAGAGCTGGGGTGGTGGTGGTGTCTGACAGGGAGAGCTGGGGTGTTGCTGGTGTCTGACAGGGAGAGCTGGGGTGTTGCTGGTGTCTGACAGGGAGAGCTGGGGTGGTGCTGGTGTCTGACAGGGAGAGCTGGGGTGTTGCTGGTGTCTGACAGGGAGAGCTGGGGTGTTGCTGGTGTCTGACAGGGAGAGTTGGGGTGGTGGTGGTGTCTGACAGGGGGAGGTGGGTCGGTGCTGATGTCTGGCAGGGAGAGCTGTTATGGTGTAGGTGTCTGGCAGGGAGAACTGGGACGATGCAGGCGTCTGGCAGGGAGAGCTGTTATGGTACAGGTGTCTGGTAGGGAGAAGCTGTTATGGTACAGGTGTCTGGCAGGGAGAGCTGTTATGGTACAGGGGTCTGGCAGGGAGAGTTGAGGTGGTGCTGGTGTCTGGCAGGGAGAGCTAGGGTGGTGCTGGTGTCTTGCAGGGGGAGCTGGGATGCTGGTGGCTGGCAGGAACAGCAGGGACGATGCTGTTGTCTGCCAGGGAGAGCGAGGACGGTACTGGTGTCTGGCAGAGAGAGAGAGAGAGAGCTGGGACAATTTTGGTAACTGGCAGGTAGAGCTGGGACGGTGCTGGTGGTGGTTGGGACAACTATTTTGGTACTGTTGTCTGGCAGGGAGACCTAGAACGATGCTAGTGTCTGGCAGGGAGTGCTTGGGTAATGCTGGTGTCTGACAGGGAGAGCTGGGGTGGTGCTAGTATCTGGCAGGGAGAGCTGGGACGATGCTAGTGTCTGGTAGGGAGAGCTGGGACAGTACTGGTGTCTGGGAGGGAGAGCTAGAGCAGTTTTGGTGTCTGACAGGGAGAGGACAGTGCTGATGTCTTGCAGGGAGAGCTGTTAGGGGGCAGGTGTCTGGCAGGGAGAGCTGGGACGCTGCTGGAGTCTGGCAAGGAGAGCTGGGATGTGCTGGTGGCTGGCAGGGAGAGCTGTTACGGTGCTGGTGTCTGGCAGGGAGAGCTGGGACGGTGCTGGTGTCTGGCAGGGAGAGCTGTTATGGTGTTGGTGTCTGGCAGGGAGGGCTGGGACGATGCTGTGTCTGGCAGGGAGAGCTGGCACTGTCCTGGTGGCTGGGAGGGAGAGCTGGGAAGGTGCTGGTGTCTGGCAGGGAGGGCTGGGACGGTGCTGGTAGGGAGAGCTGGCACTGTCCTGGTGTCTGGCAGGGAGAGCTGTTATGGTGTTGGTGTCTGGCAGGGAGGGCTGGGACGATGCTGTGTCTGGCCCGTTCCTCACCATGCAGGACCTTTTATGATATGAGAGATAAGGATAAGCTTGGCTCTGTGTATCTGAAGAGGTCAACTGTGGCCTCGTTTTCTCTGGTCACTACAAGTTTCAAGATGGCTGACTTGAGTTTACTTATTGTGACCCAGGTTTGAGGTTAGCTGACTTGAGTTTACCCGATTTTAGTTTGGTCGTTGTGAGACGACTTTATTTTGTACGTTAACTCCAGAATTCACTTCGTAAGCCAGAAAAACGAGTCTTGTGGGATGACCGCTGTGTGTCGTATTGCTTGGCCTTTGACCTAATGCTAAGGGGTCAGGCCAGAGGTCAGGTCTTCATATGGGAGGATTGTTTCTTTTTGTGTTAGGTCAAGTGGCATGTTTCCTCAAGGTGGTCGTCAAGACTACATGGTACAACACACGACACTGGAAACATGGTACAACACACGACACTGGAAACATGGTACAACACACGACACTGGAAACATGGTACAACACACAACACTGGAAACATGGTACAACACACAACACTGGAAACATGGTACAACACACACACTGGAAACATGTACAACACACAACACTGGAAACATGGTAACAACACACGACACTGGAAACATGGTACAACACACAACACTGGAAACATGGTACAACACACAACACTGGAAACATGGTACAACACACGACACTGGAAACATGGTACAACACACAACACTGGAAACATGGTACAACACACAACACTGGAAACATGGTACAACACACGACACTGGAAACATGGTACAACACACAACACTGGAAACATGGTACAACACACGACACTGGAAACATGGACAGAACACACAACACTGGAAACATGGTACAACACACAACACTGGAAACATGGTACAACACACAACACTGGAAACATGGTACAACACACGACACTGGAAACATGGACAGAACACACAACACTGGAAACATGGTAGAACACACGACACTGGAAACATGGTACAACACACAACACTGGAAACATGGTACAACACACGACACTGGAAACATGGTACAATCACACAACACTGGAAACATGGTAGAACACACGACACTGGAAACATGGTAGAACACACGACACTGGAAACATGGTCAGAACACACACACTGGAAACATGGTAGAACACACAACACTGGAAACATGGTACAACACACGACACTGGAAACATGGTACAACACACGACACTGGAAACATGACAGAACACACAACACTGGAAACATGGTAGAACACACAACACTGGAAACATGGTAGAACACACGACACTGGAAACATGACAGAACACACACGAAACATGGTAAACAACACTGGAAACATGTAGAACACACACACTGGAAACATGGTAGAAACACACGACACTGGAAACATGGTAGAACACACGACACTGGAAACATGGTAGAACACACAACACTGGAAACATGGTAGAACACACAACACTGGAAACATGGTAGAACACACGACACTGGAAACATGGTAGAAACACACAACCAGGAAAACATGGTAAACACACACACACACCTGGAAAACATGGCAAACAACACGACACTAGAACATGGTAGGAACACACAACACTGGAAACATGGTAAGAGAACACACAACACTGGAAACATGGAAGAACACTACACACTGGAACCATGGTAGAAACACACGTCACAGGAAACATGGTAGAACACAGACACTGGAAACAGGGATACAACACACAACACGGAAACATGGTAGAACACACAACACAGAAACATGGTAGAAAACGACCAACACTGGAAACATAGTACAACTCACAACACTGTATACATGGTATAACACACGACACTGAAACGTGGGCAGAACACACACAACACAGGAAACATGGTAAAACCCAACGACAACTGGAAACATGGTACATCACACACACTGGGAAACATGGTACAACACACGACACTGGAAACATGGTAGAACACACAACACTGGAAACATGGTAGAACACACTACACGAGGAAACATGGACAGAACACACAACACTGGAAACATGGTAGCAACACACGACACTGGAAACATGGTAGAACACACGACACTGGAAACATGTAGAAACACACAACACTGGAAACATGGTAGAACACACAACACTGGAAACATGGTAGCAACACACAACACTGGAAACATGGTAGAACACTACGACACTGGAAACATGGTAGAACACACGAACACTGGAAACATGGTACAACACACGACACTGGAAACATGGTAGAACACACGACACTGGAAACATGGTCAGAACACACAACACTGGAAACATGGGTAAAACACACGACACTGGAAACATGGTACAACACACGACACTGGAAACAGGTAGAACACACAACACTGGAAACATGGTACAAACACCGACACTGGAAACATGGTACAACACACAACACTGGAAACATGGTCAGACACACAGACACTGGAAACATGGTAGCAACACACAACACTGGAAACATGGTAGAACACACAACACTGGAAACATGGTAGAACACACAACACTGGAAACATGGTAGAACACACGACACTGGAAACATGGTACAACACACGACACTGGAAACATGACAGAACACACAACACTGGAAACATGACAAACCACACTGGAAACATGGAACACACAACACTGGAAACAGGTACGAACACACGACACTGGAAACATGACAGAACACACAACACTGGAAACATGGTACAACACACGACACTGGAAACATGGTACGAACACACAACACTGGAAACATGGTAGAACACACAACACTGGAAACATGTACAACACACAACACTGGAAACATGGTACAACACCGACACTGGAAACAGGACAGAACACACAACACTGGAAACATGGTACAACACACGACACTGGAAACATGACAGAACACACAACACTGGAAACATGGTACAACACACGACACTGGAAACATGGTAGAACACACGACACTGGAAACATTGTAAGAACTCAACGACACTGGAACATGTAGAACACACGTCTCTGGAAAACATGGTAGCAAGCACACGACACTGGAAACATGGTAAACACACGACACTGGAAACGTGGTAGAACACACTAACACTGAGGAAAACATTGGTAGAAGGCACACGACACTCGGAAACATGGTAGAACACACATCACTGGAAACATGGTACAACACACAACACTGGAAACATGGTACAACACACAACACTGGAAACATGGGAGAACACACGACACTGGAAACATGGTAGAACACACGTCACTGGAAACATGGTACAACACACAACACTGGAAACATGGTAGAACACACAACACTGGAAACATGGTATAACACACGTCACTGGAAACATGGTAGAACACACAACACTGGAAACATGGTAGAAACACACAACACTGGAACATGGTAAGCAACACACGACACTGGAAAAATGGCACAACACACAACACTGGAAACATGGTAGAACACACGACACTGGAAACATGGTAGAACACACAACACTGGAAACATGGTACAACACACAACACTGGAAACATGGTACAACACACGACACTGGAAACATGGTACAACACACAACACTGGAAACATGGTAGAACACACGACACTGGAAACATGGTACAACACACGACACTGGAAACATGGTAGAACACACAACACTGGAAACATGGTACAACACACGTCACTGGAAACATGGTACAACACACAACACTGGAAACATGGTAGAACACACGACACTGGAAACATGGTACAACACACGACACTGGAAACATGGTACAACACACGACACTGGAAACATGGTAGAACACACGACACTGGAAACATGGTACAACACACGACACTGGAAACATGACAGAACACACAACACTGGAAACATGGTACAACACACGACACTGGAAACATGGTAGAACACACGACACTGGAAACATGGTACAACACACGACACTGGAAACATGACAGAACACACAACACTGGAAACATGGTACAACACACGACACTGGAAACATGACAGAACACACAACACTGGAAACATGGTAGAACACACACACCTGGAAACATGGTAGAACACAAACACTCGAAACATGGTACGAACACACAACACTGGAAACATGGCTAGACCACACACGGGACACTGGAAACATGGGTAGACGGCACTGGAAACATGGTAGAACACACGACACTGGAAACATGGTAGAACACACAACACTGGAAACATGGTAGAACACACGCAACACTGGAAACATGGTACAACACACCATACTCGGAAACATGGTAGAACACACAAACACTGAAACATGGTACAACACACGACACTGGAAACATGGTACAACACACGACACTGGAAACATGGTACAACACGACACTGGAAACATAGCAGAACACACAACACTGGAAAAATGGTAGAACACACGACACTGGAAACATGGCAGAACACACAACACTGGAAACATGGTAGAACACACGACACTGGAAACATGGTACAACACACAACACTGGAAACATTGTACAACACACAATACTGGAAACATGGTACAACACACGACACTGGAAACATGGTAGAACACACGACACTGGAAACATGATCCAACACACAACACTGGAAGCATGGTAGAACACACAACACTGGAAACATGGTAGAACACACAACACTGGAAACATGGTAGAACACACAACACTGGAAACATGGTAGAACACACGACACTGGAAACATGGTATAACACACGTCACTGGAAACATGGTGCAACACACAACACTGGAAACATGGTAGAACACACGACACTGGAAACGTGGTAGAACACACAACACTGGAAACATGGTAGAACACACGACACTGGAAACATGGTAGAACACACGTCACTAGAAACATGGTACAACACACAATACTGGAAACATGGTAGAACACACAACACTGGAAACATGGTATAACACACGTCACTGGAAACATGGTGCAACACACAACACTGGAAACATGGTAGAACACACAACACTGGAAACATGGTAGAACACACGTCACTGGAATCATGGTACAACACACAACACTGGAAACATGGTAGAACACACGACACTGGAAACATGGTAGAACACACGACACTGGAAACATGGTAGAACACACGACACTGGAAACATGGTACAACACACAACATTGGAAACATGGTAGAACAAGCAACACTGGAAACATGGTACAACACACGATACTGGAAACATGGTAGAACACACAACACTGAAAACATGGTACAACACACGACACTGGAAACATGGTACAACACACGACACTGGAAACATGGTACAACACGACACTGGAAACATGGCAGAACAAACAACACTGGAAACATGGTAGAACACACAACACTGGAAACACGGTAGAACACACGACACTGGAAACACGGTAGAACACACAACACTGGAAACATGGTACAACGCACAACACTGGAAACATGGTAGAACACACAACACTGGAAACATGGTACAACACACAACACTGGAAACATGGTACAACACACAACACTGGAAACATGGGAGAACACACGACACTGGAAACATGGTACAACACACAACACTGGAAACATGGTACAACACACAACACTGGAAACATGGTAGAACACACGACACTGGAAACATGGCACAACACACAACACTGGAAACATGGTACAACACACAACAGTTGAAACATGGTACAACACACAACACTGGAAACATGGTACAACACACAACACTGGAAACATAGTAGAACACGCAACACTGGAAACATGGTAGAACACACGACACTGGAAACATGGTACAACACACAACACTGGAAACATGGTAGAACACACGACACTGGAAACATGGTACAACACACAACACTGGAAACATGGTACAACACACAACACTGGAAACATGGTAGAACACACGACACTGGAAACATGGCAAAACACACAACACTGGAAACATGGTACAACACACAACACTGGAAACATGGTACAACACACAACACTGGAAACATGGTAGAACACACAACACTGGAAACATGGTAGAACACACAACACTGGAAACATGGTAGAACACACAACACTGGAAACATGGTAGAACACACAACACTGGAAACATGGTACAACACACAACACTGGAAACATGGTACAACACACGACACTGAAAACATGGTACAACACAGAACACTGGAAACATGGTACAACACACAACACTGGAAACATGGTACAACACACAACACTGGAAACATGGTACAACACACGACACTGGAAACATGGTACAACTCACAACACTGGAAACATGGTACAACACACAACACTGGAAACATGGTACAACACACAACACTGGAAACATGAGATTGAGGATGTGTTATGAGGGAGGATCATGTTGACTACGTCGTACACCAGTGGTGTTGTGACATACATACGTGCGCGTCTGGCTCGTGTTATCACCAGTTTAAGCCACAGTTTACCTCAGTTATCAGCTGAGCGACCGCTTTAAGGAAGTGACGGTTTACCTGACGCTGACCTGGACGTGACCTGGGCTCAGGTCAGAGGCGAGTGCGAGCAGCGACGACCTTAACCACACAGGAAGTCGTCTGTGACCTTAATGAGACTCGTCTCGCCATCTTGGTAGCCTCACAACCTGCTGGTCTCCAGCCTCACAACCTGCTGGTCTCCAGCCGAGGTAGCCTCACAACCTGCTGGTCTCCAGCCTCACAACCTGCTGGTCTCCAGCCTCACAACCTGCTGGTCTCCAGCCTCACAACCTGCTGGTCTCCAGCCTCACAACCTGCTGGTCTCCAGCCGAGGTAGCCTCACAACCTGCTGGTCTCCAGCCTCACAACCTGCTGGTCTCCAGCCTCACAACCTGCTGGTCTCCAGCCTCACAACCTGCTGTTCGGTAGCCTCACAACCTGCTGGTCTCCAGCCTCACAACCTGCTGGTCTCCACCCTCACAACCTGCTGTTCCTCCTCATATTGAAACAGCCACTGGCGGAGACACTCATCCAAGATGGCGCCGGAACTGATAGCCGAGTTACAACTAGCTCGGAACCTCATATTTGCTCATCATGGAAGAGAAAAGAGTGAGGTGCATCTTGATCACAACCTTTTCTACCATCTTGGTGACGTAGACCGCGAACAGTTCTTCGAAAGATGCAAGAATAGGGCAAGTTGAGGCCATATCATGAACAGACAACGTGTAAGAAAAGATATACAGAAATATTCTTATGGTTTAAACTTAGTGGATGAATGGAATGACATCAGGTATGAGATAATGAACGTGTGGTCAGCTTACACAAGTGTGTATCAGAACGTGTGGTCAGCTTACACAAGTGTGTATCAGAACGTGTGGTCAGCTTACACAAGTGTGTATCAGAACGTGTGGTCAGCTTACACAAGTGTGTATCAGAACGTGTGGTCAGCTTACACAAGTGTGTATCAGAACGTGTGGTCAGCTTACACAAGTGTGTATCAGAACGTGTGGTCAGCTTACACAAGTGTGTATCAGAACGTGTGGTCAGCTTACACAAGTGTGTATCAGAACGTGTGGTCAGCTTACACAAGTGTGTATCAGAACGTGTGGTCAGGTTACACAAGTGTGTATCAGAACGTGTTGTCAGCTTACACAAGTGTGTATCAGAACGTGTGGTCAGCTTACACAAGTGTGTATCAGAACGTGTGGTCAGCTTACACAAGTGTGTACCAAACGTGTGGTCAGCTCACACAAGTGTGTGTCAGAACGTGTGGTCAGCTTACACAAATGTGTATCAGAACGTGTGGTCAGCTTACACAAGTGTGTATCAGAACGTGTGGTCAGCTTATACAAGTGTGTATCAGAAGGTGTGGTCAGCTTACACAAGTGTGTATCAGAACGTGTGGTCAGCTTACACAAGTGTGTATCAGAAGGTGTGGCCAGCTTACACAAGTGTGTATCAGAAGGTGTGGTCAGGTTACACAAGTGTGTATCAGAACGTGTGGTCAGCTTACACAAGTGTGTATCAGAACATGTGGTCAGCTTACACAAGTGTGTATCAGAAGGTGTGGTCAGCTTACACAAGTGTGTATCAGAACGTGTGGTCAGCTTACACAAGTGTGTATCAGAACGTGTGGTCAGCTTACACAAGTGTGTATCAGAACGTGTGGTCAGCTTACACAAGTGTGTATCAGAACGTGTGGTCAGCTTACACAATTGTGTATCAGAAGGTGTGGTCAGCTTACACAAGTGTGTATCAGAAGGTGTGGTCAGCTTACACAAGTGTGTATCAGAACGTGTGGTCAGCTTACACAAGTGTGTATCAGAAGGTGTGGTCAGCTTACACAAGTGTGTATCAGAAGGTGTGGTCAGCTTACACAAGTGTGTATCAGAACGTATGGTCAGCTTACACAAGTGTGTATCAGAAGGTGTTGTCAGGTTACACAAGTGTGTATCAGAACGTGTGGTCAGCTTACACAAGTGTGTATCAGAACGTGTGGTGAGCTTACACAAGTGTGTATCAGAAGGTGTGGTCAGCTTACACAAGTGTGTATCAGAAGGTGTGGTCAGCTTACACAAGTGTGTATCAGAACGTGTGGTCAGTTTACACAAGTGTGTATCAGAACGTGTGGTCAGCTTACACAAGTGTGTATCAGAACGTGTGGTCAGCTTACACAAGTGTGTATCAGAAGGTGTGGTCAGCCTACACAAGTGTGTATCAGAACGTGTGGTCAGCTTACACAAGTGTGTATCAGAAGGTGTGGTCAGCCTACACAAGTGTGTATCAGAAGGTGTGGTCAGCTTACCCAAGTGTGTATCAGAACGATGTGGTCAGCCTACACAAGTGTGTATCAGAACGTGTGGTCAGCCTTACACAAGGTGTAAGGGTAATCAGACGTGCTGGTGGTCAGCTTACACAAGTGTGTATCAGAACGTGTGGTCAGCATCACACACAAGTGTGTGTCAGACGGTGAGGTCAGCTTACACAAGAATGTGTATCAAGAAGTCGTGTCGGTCAGCTACAACAAGTGTGTATCAGAACGTGTGGTCAGCTATACCAGTGTGTAATCAGAAGGTTTTGGTCAGCCTACACACAAGTGTGTATCAGAACGTGTGGTCAGCTACACAAGTGTGTATCAGAACGTGTGGTCAGCCTTACACAAGTGTGTATCAGAACGTGTGGTCAGCTTACACAAGTGTGTATCAGAACGTGTGGCTCAGCTTACACAAGTGTGTATCAGAACGTGTGGTCAGCTTACACAAGTGTGTATCAGAACGTGTGGTCAGCTTACACAAGTGTGTATCAGAAGGTGTGGTCAGCTTACACAAGTGTGTATCAGAACGTGTGGTCAGCTCTACACAAGTGTGTATCAGAGCGTGTGGTCAGCTTACACAAGTGTGTATCAGAAGGTGTGGTCAGCTTACACAAGTGTGTATCAGAACGTGTGGTCAGGCTTACACAAGTGTGTATCAGAACGTGTGGTCAGCCTTACACAAGTGTGTATAAGAACGTGTGGTCAGCTTACACAAGTGTGTATCAGAACGTGTGGTCCAGCTTACACAAGTGTGTATCAGAACGTGTGGTCAGCTTACACAAGTGTGTATCAGAACGTGTGGTCAGCTTACACAAGTGTGTATCAGAACGTGTGGTCAGCCTACACAAGTGTGTATCAGAACGTGTGGTCAGCTTACACAAGTGTGTATCAGAACGTGTGGTCAGCCTTACACAAGTGTGTATCAGAACGTGTGGTCAGCTTACACAAGTGTGTATCAGAACGGTGTGGTCAGCTTACACAAGTGTGTATCAGAACGTGTGGTCAGCTTACACAAGTGTGTATCAGAACGGTGTGGTCAGCTTACACAAGTGTGTATCAGAACGTGTGGTCAGCTTACACAAGTGTGTATCAGAACGTGTGGTCAGCTTACACAAGTGTGTATCAGAACGTGTGGTCAGCCTACACAAGTGTGTATCAGAAGGTGTGGTCAGCTTACACAAGTGTGTATCAGAACGTGTGGTCAGCCTACACAAGTGTGTATCAGAACGTGTGTGGTCAGCTTACACAAGTGTGTATCAGAACGTGTGGTCAGCTTACACAAGTGTGTATCAGAACGTGTGGTCAGCTTACACAAGTGTGTATCAGAACGTGTGGTCAGCTTACACAAGTGTGTATCAGAACGTGTGGTCAGCTTACACAAGTGTGTATCAGAACGTGTGGTCAGCTTACACAAGTGTGTATCAGAACGTGTGGTCAGGTTACACAAGTGTGTATCAGAACGTGTGGTCAGCTTACACAAGTGTGTATCAGAAGGTGTGGTCAGCTTACACAAGTGTGTATCAGAACGTGTGGTCAGCTTACACAAGTGTGTATCAGACGGGGTCCTACAGAAGTGTGTATGAGAAGTGTGGTCAGCTTACACAAGTGTGTATCAGAACGTGTGGTCAGTTACACAAGGTGTATCAGAACGTGTGGTCAGCTACACAAGTGTGTATCAGAAGGTGTGGTCAGTTACACAAGTGTGTATCAGAACGTGTGGTCAGCTTACACAAGTGTGTACCAAACGTGTGGTCAGCTTACACAAGTGTGTGTCAGAACGTGTATTCAGCTTACACAAATGTGTATCAGAACGTGTGGTCAGCTTACACAAGTGTGTATCAGAATGTGTGGTCAGCTTACACAAGTGTGTATCAGAACGTGTGGTCAGCTTACACAAGTGTGTATCAGAAGGTGTGGTCAGCTTACACAAGTGTGTATCAGAAGGTGTGGTCAGCTTACACAAGTGTTTATCAGAAGGTGTGGTCCGGTTACACAAGTGTGTATCAGAACGTGTGGTCAGCTTACACAAGTGTGTATGAGAACGTGTGGTCAGCTTACACAAGTGTGTATTAGAAGGTGTGGTCAGCTTACACAAGTGTGTATCAGAGGTGTGGTCAGCTTACACAAGTGTGTATCAGAACGTGTGGTCAGCTTACACAAGTGTGTATCAGAACGTGTGGTCAGCTTACACAAGTGTGTATCAGAACGTGTGGTCAGCTTACACAATTGTGTATCAAAAGGTGTGGTCAGCTTACACAAGTGTGTATCAGAAGGTGTGGTCAGCTTACACAAGTGTGTATCAGAAGGTGTGGTCAGCTTACACAAGTGTGTATCAGAAGGTGTGGTCAGCTTACACAAGTGTGTATCAGAAGGTGTGGTCAGCTTGCACAAGTGTGTATCAGAAGGTGTGGTCAGTTTACACAAGTGTGTATCAGAAGGTGTGGTCAGCTTACACAAGTGTGTATCAGAAGGTGTGGTCAGCTTACACAAGTGTGCATCAGAAGGTGTTGTCAGGTTACACAAGTGTGTATCAGAACGTGTGGTCAGCTTACACAAGTGTGTATCAGAACGTGTGGTCAGCTTACACAAGTGTGTATCAGAACGTGTGGTCAGCTTACACAAGTGTGTATCAGAACGTGTGGTCAGCTTACACAAGTGTGTATCAGAACGTGTGGTCAGTTTACACAAGTGTGTATCAGAACGTGTGGTCAGCTTACACAAGTGTGTATCAGAAGGTGTGGTCAGCTTACACAAGTGTGTATCAGAACGTGTGGTCAGCCTACACAAGTGTGTATCAGAACGTGTGGTCAGCTTACACAAGTGTGTATCAGAAGGTGTGGTCAGCTTACACAGTGTGTATCAGAACGTGTGGTCAGCTTACACAAGTGTGAACCAAACGTGTGGTCAATTACACAAGTGTGGTCAGAACGTGTGGTCAGCTTACACAAATGTGTATCAGAACGTGTGTGTCAGCTTTACAGAAGTGTGTATCAAATTGTGTGTCAGCTTACACAAGTGTGTATCAGAACGTGTGGTCAGCTTTACACAAGTGTGTATCAGAAAGTGGTGGTCAGCTTTACACAAGTGTGTATCAGAAGGTTGTGGTCAGCTTACACAAGTGTTTATCAGAAGGTGTGGTCAGCTTACACAAGTGTGTATCAGAACGTGTGGTCAGCTACACAAGTGTGTATGAGACCGTGTGGTCAGCTTACACAAGTGTGTATCAGAACGGTGTGGTCAGCCTACACAAGTGTGTATCAGAACGGTGTGGTCAGCTTACACAAGTGTGTATCAGAACGTGTGGTCAGCTTACAACAAGTGTGTATCAGAACGTGTGGTCAGCTTACACAAGTGTGTATCAGAACGGTGTGGTCAGCTTACACAAGTGTGTATCAGAACGTGTGGTCAGCCTACACAAGTGTGTATCAGAACGTGTGGTCAGCTTACACAAGTGTGTATCAGAAGGTGTTGTCAGCCTACACAAGTGTGTATCAGAACGTGTGGTCAGCTTACACAAGTGTGTATCAGAACGTGTGGTCAGCTTACACAAGTGTGTATCAGAACGTGTGGTCAGCTTACACAAGTGTGTATCAGAACGTGTGGTCAGTTTACACAAGTGTGTATCAGAACGTGTGGTCAGCTTACACAAGTGTGCATCAGAAGGTGTTGTCAGGTTACACAAGTGTGTATCAGAACGTGTGGTCAGCTTACACAAGTGTGTATCAGAACGTGTGGTCAGCTTACACAAGTGTGTATCAGAACGTGTGGTCAGCTTACACAAGTGTGTATCAGAACGTGTGGTCAGCTTACACAAGTGTGTATCAGAACGTGTGGTCAGTTTACACAAGTGTGTATCAGAACGTGTGGTCAGCTTACACAAGTGTGTATCAGAAGGTGTGGTCAGCTTACACAAGTGTGTATCAGAACGTGTGGTCAGCCTACACAAGTGTGTATCAGAACGTGTGGTCAGCTTACACAAGTGTGTATCAGAAGGTGTTGTCAGCCTACACAAGTGTGTATCAGAACGTGTGGTCAGCTTACACAAGTGTGTATCAGAACGTGTGGTCAGCTTACACAAGTGTGTATCAGAACGTGTGGTCAGCTTACACAAGTGTGTATCAGAACGTGTGGTCAGTTTACACAAGTGTGTATCAGAACGTGTGGTCAGCTTACACAAGTGTGTATCAGAACGTGTGGTCAGCCTACACAAGTGTGTATCAGAACGTGTGGTCAGCTTACACAAGTGTGTATCAGAACGTGTGGTCAGCCTACACAAGTGTGTATCAGAACGTGTGGTCAGCTTACACAAGTGTGTATCAGAACGTGTGGTCAGTTTACACAAGTGTGTATCAGAACGTGTGGTCAGCCTACACAAGTGTGTATCAGAACGTGTGGTCAGCTTACACAAGTGTGTATCAGAACGTGTGGTCAGCCTACACAAGTGTGTATCAGAACGTGTGGTCAGCTTACACAAGTGTGTATCAGGTGTGGTCAGCCTACACAAGTGTGTATCAGAACGTGTGGTCAGCTTACACAAGTGTGTATCAGAGCGTGTGGTCAGCCTACACAAGTGTGTATCAGAACGTGTGGTCAGCTTACACAAGTGTGTATCAGAACGTGTGGTCAGTTTACACAAGTGTGTATCAGAACGTGTGGTCAGCTTACACAAGTGTGTATCAGAACGTGTGGTCAGCTTACACAAGTGTGTATCAGAACGTGTGGTCAGCCTACTCAAGTGTGTATCAGAACGTGTGGTCAGCTTACACAAGTGTGTATCAGAAGGTGTGGTCAGCCTACACAAGTGTGTATCAGAACGTGTGGTCAGCTTACACAAGTGTGTATCAGAACGTGTGTTCAGTTTACACAAGTGTGTATCAGAACGTGTGGTCAGCTTACACAAGTGTATATCAGAAGGTGTGGTCAGCTTACACAAGTGTGTATCAGACCGTGTGGTCAGCTTACACAAGTGTGTATCAGAAGGTGTGGTCAGCTTACACAAGTGTGTATCAGAACGTGTGGTCAGCTTACACAAGTGTGTATCATGGTAGAGGAAATTAAGAATAGAAGTTGAACCTTGAGCGTGTCTGGCCCTGACATTCACAGGTCAGGAACCCTTGTGGTGTTCACTGGGTCAGGAGCAGTACATCATGGCAGGGTTCTCCTGTGCTCTGTTATCTGTGGCTCAGCAGGACTCCCAGCACACGTGTACCACCTCCTCTACACTTACCCCAGTAAAGCACTACAGTGTTGTTGATCGTATAGCTTCCTCAGTCTATCATGATGTGTCAGGAACATTCCTCAACAGGTGACTGGGAGACATTTGGACTCACTCACATGTTGCCACTAGTCAACCATAATGCAGCTGTTGCTCGCCGCCCAGCGGTCCTCCACAGCTGCATCTCTACCCTTTTCTCTCTTTGACAGGTCCATCTGGCTAATCCAGCAGCCAGCCTCCAGGTGAATCCCACTCCCTCCTATGTCGACAAGTGCCCCGTGGGACACCGGTAACTGCCGTCTTCTACCGCCCCTTCTACAGGATCTGGACCATGGCTCGCCCTCCTGCAGTTACAACCTTCCTACCAGCCTCACCAGCACCAGCGTGACGAGACTTCCATATCTTGTCTTTCCTTCTGCTTCAAACCTCGAGACCTGGGCAACTCCGCCTCTCCTGTAGCTGCATCATGAGACCCACCTCTCATACGACACTCCCACCTCATCGCTGTCCAAGTTTTCGTCTTGCAAAAACCGGGAAGTGTATGTCTGTCTGTATGTATGTATGTATGTCTGTCTGTCTGTATGTATGTATGTATGTATGTATGTAGGTGTCGGTAGCTGTGGTAGTGCGTCATATGTAACGATGTTATCATAATCGCACATCGCGCTGTGCCCCTGTATAATATTATCACTGATTATTACGACGCGTCACCTTATCTAACTTCTCTGAACTCCTGAGAGAGGAAAGCGGTAGTGAACTTGGCGACCGCACAAAGCAGCTGGCAACTCACCTCCCACTGACCTCACAAGTGACCTGGGGGAGTGTTACTCAGGTCAGAGGTTAGAGCCAGCAAACTTAATGACTGAAATCCCGCTGTCTTCGGCTCTCCACCAATCAACAACGTCTCCTCTCGTCTACAGCCAGTGGTACTTAACTCTGATGGACCCGCCCCTCCCTCGTCACCTGGCCTGCAAGGGACGGCAAGCCAGACAAGAGGTCACCAGACCCGAGTGATGCTGAGGGTCACCAGACCCGAGTGATGCTGAGGGTCACCAGACCCGAGTGATGCTGAGGGTCACCAGACCCGAGTGATGCTGAGGGACACCAGACCCGAGTGATGCTGAGGGTCACCAGACCCGAGTGATGCTGAGGGTCACCAGACCCGAGTGATGCTGAGGGTCACCAGACCCGAGTGATGCTGAGGGTCACCAGACCCGAGTGATGCTGAGGGTCACCAGACCCGAGTGATGCTGAGGGTCACCAGACCCGAGTGATGCTGAGGTCACCGACCCGAGTGATGCTGAGGGTCACCCGACCCGAGTGATGCTGAGGGTCACCAGACCCGAGTGATGCTGAGGGTCACCAGACCCGAGTGATGCTGAGGGTCACCAGACCCGAGTGATGCTGAGGGTCACCAGACCCGAGTGATGCTGAGGGTCACCAGACCCGAGTGATGCTGAGGGTCACCAGACCAGAGTGATGCTGAGGGTCACCAGACCCGAGTGATGCTGAGGGTCACCAGACCCGAGTGATGCTGAGGGTCACCAGACCCGAGTGATGCTGAGGGTCACCAGACCCGAGTGATGCTGAGGGACACCAGACCCGAGTGATGCTGAGGGTCACCAGACCAGAGTGATGCTGAGGGTCACCAGACCCGAGTGATGCTGAGGGTCACCAGACCCGAGTGATGCTGAGGGTCACCAGACCCGAGTGATGCTGAGGGTCACCAGACCCGAGTGATGCTGAGGGTCACCAGACCCGAGTGATGCTGAGGGTCACCAGACCCGAGTGATGCTGAGGGTCACCAGACCCGAGTGATGCTGAGGGTCACCAGACCCGAGTGATGCTGAGGGTCACAGACCCGAGTGATGCTGAGGGTCACCAGACCCGAGTGATGCTGAGGGTCACCAGACCCAGAGTGATGCTGAGGGTCACCAGACCCGAGTGATGCTGAGGGTCACCAGACCCGAGTGATGCTGAGGGTCACCAGACCCGAGTGATGCTGAGGGTCACCAGACCCGAGTGATGCTGAGGGTCACCAGACCCGAGTGATGCTGAGGGTCACCAGACCCGAGTGATGCTGAGGGTCACCAGACCCGAGTGATGCTGAGGGTCACCAGACCCGAGTGATGCTGAGGGTCACCAGACCCGAGTGATGCTGAGGGTCACCAGACCCGAGTGATGCTGAGGGTCACCAGACCCGAGTGATGCTGAGGGTCACCAGACCCGAGTGATGCTGAGGGTCACCAGACCCGAGTGATGCTGAGGGTCACCAGACCCGAGTGATGCTGAGGGTCACCAGACCCGAGTGATGCTGAGGGTCACCAGACCCGAGTGATGCTGAGGGCACCAGACCCGAGTGATGCTGAGGGCACCAGACCCGATGATGCTGAGGGTCACCAGACCCGAGTGATGCTGAGGGTCACCGACCGAGTGATGCTGAGGGTCACCAGACCCGAGTGATGCTGAGGGTCACCAGACCCGAGTGATGCTGAGGCACCAGCCAGTGATGCTGAGGGTCACCAGACCCGAGATGCTGAGGTCACCAGACCCAGTGATGCTGAGGGTCACCAGACCACGGTGATGCGAGGGTCACCAGACCCGAGTGATGCTGAGGTCACCACGACCAGTGTCTGAGAAATACGAGGCTCACTGCAGAACCACGCAGGACTCTGAGGCACACCAGACCCGAGAGCTGACTGCACAGCACCACGCATCACGGCCTCCTGCAGCCACACCACGACCACGGCCTCCTGCAGCACACCACGACCACGGCCTCCTGCAGCACACCACGACCACGGCCTCCTGCAGCACACCACGACCACGGCCTCCTGCAGCACACCACGACCACGGCCTCCTGCAGCACACCACGCCCACGGCCTCCTGCAGCACACCACGCCCACGGCCTCCTGCAGCACACCACGCCCACGGCCTCCTGCAGCACACCACGACCACGGCCTCCTGCAGCACACCACGCCCACGGCCTCCTGCAGCACACCACGCCCACGGCCTCCTGCAGCACACCACGACCACGGCCTCCTGCAGCACACCACGCCCACGGCCTCCTGCAGCACACCACGACCACGGCCTCCTGCAGCACACCACGCCACGGCCTCCTGCAGCACACCACGCCCACGGCCTCCTGCAGCACACCACGACCACGGCCTCCTGCAGCACACCACGCCCACGGCCTCCTGCAGCACACCACGACCACGGCCTCCTGCAGCACACCACGACCACGGCCTCCTGCAGCACACCACGCCCACGGCCTCCTGCAGCACACCACGCCCACGGCTCCTGCGCACACCAGCCAGGCCTCCTGCAGCACACCGACCACGGCCTCCTGCAGCACACCACGACCACGGCCTCCTGCAGCACACCACGCCCACGGCCTCCTGCAGCACACCACGACCACGGCCTCCTGCAGCACACCACGCCCACGGCCTCCTGCAGCACACCAGACCACGCCTCCTGCAGCACACCACGCCCACGGCCTCCTGCAGCACACCACGCCACGGCCTCCTGCAGCACACCACGCCCACGGCCTCCTGCAGCACACCAGACCACGGCCTCCTGCAGCACACCACCATGACCACGGCCTCCTGCAGCACACCAGACCACGGCCTCCTGCAGCACACCACGACCCACGGCCTCCTGCAGCACACCAGCCACGGCCTCCTGCAGCACACCACGACCACGGCCTCCTGCAGCACACCACGCCCACGGCCTCCTGCAGCACACCACGACCACGGCCTCCTGCAGCACACCACGACCACGGCCTCCTGCAGCACACCATGACCACGGCCTCCTGCAGCACACCACGACCACGGCCTCCTGCAGCACACCACGACCACGGCCTCCTGCAGCACACCACGACCACGGCCTCCTGCAGCACACCACGACCCACGGCCTCCTGCAGCACACCACGACCACGGCCTCCTGCAGCACACCATGACCACGGCCTCCTGCAGCACACCATGACCACGGCCTCCTGCAGCACACCACGACCACGGCCTCCTGCAGCACACCACGACCACGGCCTCCTGCAGCACACCACGACCACGGCCTCCTGCAGCACACCACGACCACGGCCTCCTGCAGCACACCATGACCACGGCCTCCTGCAGCACACCACGACCACGGCCTCCTGCAGCACACCACGACCACGGCCTCCTGCAGCACACCACGCCCACGGCCTCCTGCAGCACACCACGACCACGGCCTCCTGCAGCACACCACGACCACGGCCTCCTGCAGCACACCACGACCACGGCCTCCTGCAGCACACCACGGACCACGGCCTCCTGCAGCACACCACGACCACGGCTCCTGCAGCACACCACGACCACGCCTCCTGCAGCACACCACGACCACGGCCTCCTGCAGCACACCATGACCACGGCCTCCTGCAGCACACCATGACCACGGCCTCCTGCAGCACACCACGACCACGGCCTCCTGCAGCACACCACGACCACGGCCTCCTGCAGCACACCATGACCACGGCCTCCTGCAGCACACCATGACCACGGCCTCCTGCAGCACACCATGACCACGGGCCTCCTGCAGCACACCACGCCCACGGCTTCCTGCAGCACACCATGACCACGGCCTCCTGCAGCACACCATGACCACGGCCTCCTGCAGCACACCAGACCACGGCCTCCTGCAGCACACCATGACCACGGCCTCCTGCAGCACACCACGACCACGGCTCCTGCAGCACACCATGACCACGGCCTCCTGCAGCACACCATGACCACGGCCTCCTGCAGCACACCATGACCACGGCCTCCTGCAGCACACCACGACCACGGCCTCCTGCAGCACACCATGACCACGGCCTCCTGCAGCACACCACGACCAAGGCCTCCTGCAGCACACCATGACCACGGCCTCCTGCAGCACACCACGCCCACGGTCTCCTGCAGCACACCATGACCACGGCCTCCTGCAGCACACCATGACCACGGCCTCCTGCAGCACACCACGACCACGGCCTCCTGAAGCACACCACGACCACGGCCTCCTGCAGCACACCATGACCACGGCCTCCTGCAGCACACCACGACCACGGCCTCCTGCAGCACACCACGACCACGGCCTCCTGCAGCACACCACGCCCACGGCTTCCTGCAGCACACCACGACCACGGCCTCCTGCAGCACACCACGCCCACGGCCTCCTGCAGCACACCACGCCCACGGCTTCCTGCAGCACACCACGACCACGGCCTCAGGACCACAGTACATGCTGGGTCTTTCTCCTACAGAAGCTCAACGAGACTTGGCAGCCTGATATAGGAGGCTGCCTCACCTCGCGCACCTCGGGCCTCCAGCCAAGCCTGCCTCAGTCTTTTCCCCTTACCTCACTTGACGGGAGTCTCTCACTATATTCCTGCACCTCCAGCATCATCCTGCACCTCCAGCATCATCCTGCACCTCCAGCATCATCCTGCGCCTCCAGCATCATCCTGCACCTCCAGCATCATCCTGCACCTCCAGCATCATCCTGCACCTCCAGCATCATCCTGCACCTCCACCATCATCCTGCACCTCCAGCATCATCCTGCACCTCCAGCATCATCCTGCACCTCCACCATCATCCTGCACCTCCCCCATCATCCTGCACCTCCACCATCATCCTGCTTCTCCAGCATCATCCTGCACCTCCAGCATCATCCTGCACCTCCAGCATCATCCTGCTTCTTCAGCATCATGCTGCACCTCCAGCATCATCCTACACCTCCAGCATCATCCTGCACCTCCAGCATCATCCTGCACCTCCAGCATCATCCTGCACCTCCAGCATCATCCTGCACCTCCAGCATCATCCTGCACCTCCAGCATCATCCTGCACCTCCACATCATCCTGCACCTCCAGCATCATCCTGCACCTCCAGCATCATCCTGCACCTCCAGCATCATCCTGCTTCTCCAGCATCATCCTGCACCTCCAGCATCATCCTGCACCTCCAGCATCATCCTGCACCTCCAGCATCATCCTGCACCTCCACCATCATCCTGCACCTCCACCATCATCCTGCTTCTCCAGCATCATTCTGCTTCTCCAGCATCATCCTGCACCTCCAGCATCATCCTGCACCTCCAGCATCATCCTGCTTCTCCGTCATCATCCTGCACCTCCAGCATCATCCTGCACCTCCAGCATCATCTTGCACCTCCAGCATCATCCTACACCTCCACCATCATCCTGCACCTCCAGCATCATCCTGCACCTCCAGCATCATCCTGCTTCTCCAGCATCATCCTGCACCTCCAGCATCATCCTGCACCCCCAGCATCATCCTGCTTCTCCAGCTTCATCCTGCACCTCCAGCATCATCCTGCACCTCCAGCATCATCCTGCTTCTCCAGCATCATCCCGCACCTCCAGCATCATCCTGCACCTCCAGCATCATCCTGTACCTCCACCATCATCCTGCACCTCCAGCATTATCCTGCACCTCCAATCATCCTGCACCTCCACCATCATCCTGCACCTCCAGCATCATCCTGCACCTCCAGCATCATCCTGCTTCTCCAGCATCATCCTGCTTCTCCGTCATCATCGTGCACCTCCAGCATCATCCTGCACCTCCAGCATCATCCTGCACCTCCACCATCATCCTGCACCTCCACCATCATCCTGCACCTCCACCATCGTCCTGCACCTCCACCATCATCCTGCACCTCCACCATCATCCTGCTTCTCCATCATCATCCTGCACTTCCAGCATCATCCTGCTTCTACATCATCATCCTGCACCTCCAGCATCATCCTGCACCTCCAGCATCATCCTGGACCTTCAGCATCATCCTGCACCTCCAGCATCATCCTGCTTCTCCAGCATCATCCTGCTTCTCCAGCATCATCCTGCACCTCCAGCATCATCCTGCACCTCCAGCATCATCCTGTACCTCCACCATCATCCTACACCTGCAGCATCATCCTGCACCTCCAGCATCATCCTGCGCCTCCAGCATCATCCTGCACCTCCAGCATCATCCTGCACCTCCAGCATCATCCTGCTTCTCCATCATCATCCTGCACCTCCAGCATCATCCTGCACCTCCAGCATCATCCTGCACCTTCACCATCATCCTGCACCTCCACCATCATCCTGCACCTCCACCATCATCCTGCACCTCCACCATCATCCTGCCCTCTACCTTACTACCTCTGTACATCACCAATACATTTGTGACATGGCTCGTTTTGTAGTACTTCAGTTTTAGGCTTTTTCGATCACTTGTTTCTGTAACCATCTCTCAGGCTTCACCAGTCACTCATGTTTCTGTAACCATCTCTCAGGCTTCACCAGTCACTTATGTTTCTGTAACCATCTCTCAGGCTTCACCAGTCACTCATGTTTCTGTAACCATCTCTCAGGCTTCACCAGTCACTCATGTTTCTGTAACCATCTCTCAGGCTTCACCAGTCACTCATGTTTCTGTAACCATCTCTCAGGCTTCACCAGTCACTCATGTTTCTGTAACCATCTCTCAGGCTTCACCAGTGGCGACGCAAGCTTTAGACTCGTAAGATCTTAATCGTGGAAATGGTATAGAGAACAGTTTGGTGTGAGGTTTGTCAACATTTCATAAAACAAAACGATGGTATGGCAGACATGGGCGTGGCTGATCATTGCTTAGGTACATGATGTGTTTACCATGTCTCAAGCACAAGTGTGAACAGTTATGGAAGACACTGGAAACAACTCTACCAACAGAAGTTAAGTTAAGGGGAAGACGAACGCGGGTTTGAGACTTCTAACCTTCTAGTTCAGCTTCTTACGTTATAGGTGAACTTAAGAACATACTGGAGAACACGTTCATACTGGAACGTTTCAGTGTGATGAAACATTTTTTAAAGATGAACTTGTGAACCTGGAGGTCAGCATGAGGTCTAGGAAGTCTTTACAACACATGTTGGAACCACTGTACACCAACATGGCCAGGGAACATAACATGTTGGAACCACTGTACACCAACATGGCCAGGGAACATAACATGTTGGAACCACTGTACACCAACATGGCCAGGGAACATAACATGTTGGAACCACTGTACACCAACATGGCCAGGGAACATAACATGTTGGAACCACTGTACACCAACATGGCCAGGGAACATAACATGTTAGAACCACTGTACACCAACATGGCCGGGGAACATAACATGTTGGAACCACTGTACACCAACATGGCCAGGGAACATAACATGTTGGAACCACTGTACACCAACATGGCCAGGGAACATAACATGTTGGAACCACTGTCCTGTGGTCAACCGGTGCACCAGATGGTTGATGGTTGAGGTTCTGTGGTCAACCGGTTGATGGTTGAGGTTCTGTGGTCATGGAAGAATGAATCCGTTTCTGGTTTGTGCTGCAGGAGACAGAGGTGTAGACAGTCTTGCAGGAACTGTGGTTGACAGTGTCCCACACGGAGCGCTACCCGAAGGCTAGGAGTAACTCAGAGGCTGCTGACGAAGGTGTTGAGGTACCATAGAACTCGGCCAGAAGGATGACACGTGAGGAGTCACATGATCAACTACTCCTGGTTTTGGAGAAGCTCCGAGACATCCTCGAGGCTGAAGTCACCTGGCTAGAAGTGTTCAGATGCCAGAGTGGCTTGACTGTGGTCTGAGCTACGTTGACTGCTTGTCTGACCCTCTTCACTTGTTGTTGTGGTTTGAGATTAGACCTCCCTACAACTCAGGAGATGCGAGCCCTGTGCTCCAGGGCGGCCCGCCGGTGGTGAGGAACCTAAGCACTTGGGCCTAAGTGTTATCCTACCGGCGCCCACGAGAGCCAGGCACCGTGTGACACCTTCAGTGACGCCCAGGTGTTTATAATGCGTCAGGGTAGGCCACGCTGATAGCGTTGGCGATGTGGGCGTGGCTACCAGGTTCATTGGCGCTGTTCCCTCTGGGGATTAGCAAGAGATCACAAGAGTGGCGTAGGTGTCCACTTGGGTGTGTGTGATTTCAACATCCAGGACTTGAGAGTTGTGGTGTCGTGGTTAAGGACACAACAGTGTCGTGTTATGTCAGACGGAGAGCATTGTGACGGACAAGTTACGACATGTGACCTTATTTATTCTCTTGATCGCATAGTTTCACCAGCAGAAGCGAGGTCACACCTCTGAACCAGACACTTTCGACTTTACCGACATAAGCCCATCTCCTTTGGTTTTTCCACCAACGCCAAATCCTGTATGATTGGTGATGGGGCATCTTCATCTCCTGGGACCACCATCGTCACCTGGAGGGTCGGTGGGCTTGACCGCAGACGAACGCCTGGGCGGGTGTCGCGTCATGTGAGTCGGGCAGTAGCTTGCCTCAGACAACCATCCCTGGCAGGGCTCCATGATGCTTCATCTCCTACGGCCACTTTGGGCAGGACTCACATGAGACTTCGCTTCTGCTCAACTCGAGAAGCATCTGGGACCACGGCCACGCCCTCGGCGCTCCTGCAGCAGTAACGGCAGTAACCCACTTGGGCAGGACTGCTGCACATGGCACATCTCCCTCCTGCAGGAGACTCGGTAGCCCCTCTCTCATGGACCCCTGCTTTACTTCCTGCACCTATACGAGTGCCAGTCCTAACCTAACCTCACTCAGCTCACCTAACCTCTTCATAACCTCACATTACGTGTACCAGCTTAGCAACCTCTGTATTCACCCCGCGTACCTCACACTCAGTCTGTCGTCAAACGTAAGTAAGGCACAAGACTCGCCAGAGCATCCCAGACTAGCGACCCCCGGAACTGACCGAGAGAAACAGTTTGACACGTTCATACAACACTAATGTTGGACCCACAACCCCACAGTACCCGCCCCACAGTACCTTCCCCCACGCCTAGCGACGTCCCACACCTCGCTGCTCTAACCTCTTTCTCTTTGACAAGTGTAGCTTGTTACTCCAGTAACCTCCCATCCCACAAGTGTAGCTTGATACTCCAGTAACCTCCCATCCCACAAGACGAGGTGACTGACTTCCTTCCCTGTAGGACATCCTCAACGTCACTTGCCCCTCACAGTAGGTATGGCAGCTCGGCCACGACTCTGACCTGCAGTCACCGCCTCCCAACTGCTCTGCCGGCAACGTAGTGACGGGTGTTCTGCCGGCAGCGTAGTGACGGGTGTCTGTTCTTTCGTGTTGCAGAACTTAGCATGCATTGTAGCTGCAACAATAATACCCAGACGACAGCCACCTCTTCTTGTATAGGAGTCCTACCTCATCACTGTCCAAAATGTTCATCCTAGAAAGAAAAGGAGAGGCAAATGAACTGTGTAGTGTTATCTGACATGACACTTTATTACTAGCTGCCGAGGCAATGAAATCACACTCGTATAATCCCCAGGTGGAACAAGGTACTGAGCCTGGCAGCTCACGCCCCATAGTGACCTCACCTCACCCTGGTCACACAGTCTCGCCTGCGGAAGGCACAGCTCATGGCCAGACATCTTCGATCTTCACAACAGCAGGCCAGCCAGCCTCCTGTAGCTTCCTACCTACGAACTCTCGTGTATGAATCCCAGTGGGACCACCTCCACTCCCTGGTGACCAGGTCTGGCCTTGGCTGCAAATGAATACCTTGCCAGCCGCCAAGTGTATCAGTCAGGCCTTAGAGAAATGCACTGCTCTGGTGGCTGAAGTCTTATGCAACATAACTCCATACTGTAGGAGCCCCGTGGACATCTCTTTCGCCGGTAGCAATCCACTATGAGACCCCAGAATTTCCTCCTTCCTGGCAGGGTTCTGAAGGACTTCATTTGCGATGGCAGAACTCACTTGGGCCTCCGCCTCCGCCCGCGTCGAGAAGCAGCTGGACATACGACCAAGTCCACAGCCCCCCTGCAGCACAAGGACCAACGGTAGCCTTCCAAATACTCAGAACTGCAGCACGCACCACGTTTCTCTCCTACAGAAGCTCCACGAGGACTCGGCAGCCGCTCACCTCTCCCATGGACTCCCGTATGTACACCAACACTGCGGGACTCATGGCAATCCTTATTACCGTATTCCTACACCACATGTACCAGTTCATCACCTGTGTATTTACCTAATAAAACACTATGTTGTTACTATGTTTCTGTACCCCTTTCTCAGGCTAATCATCAAACACAGATGAAGCTTGACTTGTAAGAGCATCCTAACACAGCATCTTGAGGCTTCACCACATGGCCAGAGGAACATGTTAAGGCCATGTTAAGCCAACATGTCTGGAGGAATATGCTGGGGCCACGGTACACCATCATGACGGGAGAAACATGTAAGGGCCACGGTACACCATCATGATGGGAGAAACATGTTGGCGCCACGGTACACCATCATGGTGGGAGAAACATGCTGGGGCCACGGTACACCATCATGACGGAAGAAACATGTTGGGGCCACGGTACACCATCATGATGGGAGAAACATGATGGGGCCACGGTACACCATCATGACGGAAGAAACATGTAAGGGGCCACGGTACACCATCATGATGGGAGAAACATGTTGGGGCCACGGTACACCATCATGACGGGAGAAACATGTTGGGGTCACGGTACACCATCATGATGGGAGAAACATGTAAGGGGCCACGGTACACCATCATGATGGGAGAAACATGCTGGGGCCACGGTACACCATCATGATGGGAGAAACATGTAAGGGGCCACGGTACACCATCATGACGGGAGAAGCATGTTGGGGCCACGGTACACCATCATGATGGGAGAAACATGTTGGGGCCACGGTACATCATCATGATGGGAGAAACATGTTGGGGCCACGGTATACCATCATGACGGAAGAAACATGTTAGGGGCCACGGTACACCATCATGATGGGAGAAACATGCTGGAGCCACGGTACACCATCATGATGGGAGAAACATGCTGGGGCCACGGTACACCATCATGATGGGAGAAACATGCTGGGGCCATGGTACACCATCATGACGGGAGAAACATGTTGGGGCCACGGTACACCATCATGATGGGAGAAACATGTAAGGGGCCACGGTACACCATCATGGCGAAAGAAACATGTTAGGGGCCACGGTACACCATCATGATGGTAGAAACATGCTGGGGCCACGGTACACCATCATGATGGGAGAAACATGTAAGGGGCCACGGTACACTATCATGATGGGAGAAACATGTTGGGGCCACGGTACACCATCATGACGGGAGAAACATGTTGGGGCCACGGTACACCATCATGATGGGAGAAACATGCTGGGGCCAAGGTACACCATCATGATGGGAGAAACATGTTGGGGCCACGGTACACCATCATGACGGGAGAAACATGTTGGGGCCAAGGTACACCATCATGATGGGAGAAACATGCTGGGGCCACGGTACACCATCATGATGGGAGAAACATGCTGGGGCCACGGTACACCATCATGACGGGAGAAACATGTTGGGGCCACGGTACACCATCATGACGGAAGAAACATGTTAGGGGCCACGGTACACCATCATGATGGGAGAAACATGTAAGGGGCCACGGTACACCATCATGATGGGAGAAACATTTTGGGGCCACGGTACACCATCATGACGGGAGAAACATGTTGGGGCCACGGTACACCATCATGATGGGAGAAACATGCTGGGGCCACGGTACACCATCATGATGGGAGAAACATGTAAGGGCCACGGTACACCATCATGATGGGAGAAACATGTTGGGGCCACGGTACACCATCATGATGGGAGAAACATGTTGGGGCCACGGTACACCATCATGACGGAAGAAGCATGTTAGGGGCCACGGTACACCACCATGATGGGAGAAACATGCTGGGGCCACGGTACACCATCATGATGGGAGAAACATGTCAGGGGCCACGGTACACCATCATGATGGGAGAAACATGCTGGGGCCACGGTACACCATCATGACGGGAGAAACATGTTGGGGTCACGGTACACCATCATGATGGGAGAAACATATAAGGGGCCACGGTACACCATCATGATGGGAGAAACATGCTGGGGCCACGGTACACCATCATGATGGGAGAAACATGTTGGGGCCACGGTACACCATCATGATGGGAGAAACATGCTGGGGCCACGGTACACCATCATGATGGGAGAAACATGTTGGGGCCACGGTACACCATCATGACGGAAGAAACATGTTGGGGCCACGGTACACCATCATGATGGGAGAAACTTGTTGGGGCCACGGTACACCATCATGATGGGAGAAACATGTTGGGGCCACGGTACACCATCATGATGGGAGAAACATGCTGGGGCCACGGTACACCATCATGATGGGAGAAACACGTTGGGGCCACGGTACATCATCATGACGGGAGAAACATGCTGGGGCCACGGTACACCATCATGATGGGAGAAACATGTAAGGGGCCACGGTACACCATCATGATGGGAGATACATGTTGGGGCCACGGTACACCATCATGACGGAGAAACATGTTGGGGCCACGGTACACCATCATGATGGGAGAAACATGTAAGGGGCCACGGTACACCATCATGATGGGAGGAAACATGTTAGGGGCCACGGTACCACCATCATGATGGGAGAAACATGTTAGGGGCCACTGTACACCATCATGACGGGAGAAACATGGGGCCACGGTACACCATCATGACGGGAGAAACATGTTGGGGCCACGGTACACCATCATGATGGGAGAAACATGCTGGGGCCACGGTACACCCATCATGATGGGAGAAACATGTAAGGGCCACGGTACATCATTATGATGGGAGAAACATGCTGGGGCCACGGTACACCATCATGATGGGAGAAACATGTTGGGGCGACGGTACACCATCATGACGGAAGAAACATGTTAGGGGCCACGGTACACCATCATGATGGGAGAAACATGTAAGGGGCCACGGTACACCATCATGATGGGAGAAACATACTGTGGCCACGGTACACCATCATGATGGGAGAAACATGTTGGGGCCACGGTACACCATCATGACGGGAGAAACATGTAAGGGGCCACGGTACACCATCATGATGGGAGAAACATGTAAGGGGCCACGGTACACCATCATGACGGGAGAAACATGCTGGGGCCACGGTACACCATCATGATGGGAGAAACATGTAAGGGGCCACGGTACACCATCATGATGGGAGAAACATGCTGGGGCCACGGTACACCATCATGACGGGAGAAACATGTTGGGGCCACGGTACACCATCATGACGGAAGAAACATGTTAGGGGCCACGGTACACCATCATGATGGGAGAAACATGTTGAAGCCACGGTACACCATAATGATGGGAGAAACATGTTGGGGCCACGGTACACCATCATGATGGGAGAAACATGTTGGGGCCACGGTACACCATCATGGCGGGAGAAACATGTAAGGGGCCACGGTACACCATCATGATGGGAGAAACATGTTGGGGACACGGTACACCATCATGACGGAAGAAACATGTTAGGGGCCGCGGTACACCATCATGATGGGAGAAACATGTTGGGACCACGGTACACCATCATGGCGGGAGAAACATGTAAGGGGCCACGGTACACCATCATGATGGGAGAAACATGTTGGGGACACGGTACACCATCATGACGGAAGAAACATGTTAGGGGCCGCGGTACACCATCATGATGGGAGAAACATGCTGGGGCCACGGTACACCATCATGATGGGAGAAACATGTAAGGGGCCACGGTACACCATCATGATGGGAGATACATGTTGGGGCCATGGTACACCATCATGACGGGAGAAACATGTTGGGGCCACGGTACACCATCATGATGGGAGAAACATGTAAGGGGCCACGGTACACCATCATGATGGGAGAAACATGTTAGGGGCCACGGTACACCATCATGATGGGAGAAACATGTTAGGGGCCACTGTACACCATCATGACGGGAGAAACATGGGGCCACGGTACACCATCATGACGGGAGAAACATGTTGGGGCCACGGTACACCATCATGATGGGAGAAACATGCTGGGGCCACGGTACACCATCATGATGGGAGAAACATGTAATGGGCCACGGTACATCATTATGATGGGAGAAACATGCTGGGGCCACGGTACACCATCATGATGGGTGAAACATGTTGGGGCGACGGTACACCATCATGACGGAAGAAACATGTTAGGGGCCACGGTACACCATCATGATGGGAGAAACATGTAAGGGGCCACGGTACACCATCATGATGGGAGAAACATACTGTGGCCACGGTACACCATCATGATGGGAGAAACATGTTGGGGCCACGGTACACCATCATGACGGGAGAAACATGTAAGGGGCCACGGTACACCATCATGATGGAAGAAACATGTAAGGGGCCACGGTACACCATCATGATGGGAGAAACATTTTGGGGCCACGGTACGCCATCATGACGGGAGAAACATGTTGGGGCCACGGTACACCATCATGACGGAAGGAACATGTTAGGGGCCACGGTACACCATCATGATGGGAGAAACATGTTGGGGCCACGGTACACCATCATGACGGAAGAAGCATGCTGGGGCCACGGTACACCATCATGATGGGAGAAACATGTAAGGGGCCACGGTACACCATCATGATGGGAGAAACATGTAAGGGGCCACGGTACACCATCATGATGGGAGAAACATGTTGGGGCCACGGTACACCATCATGATTGGAGAAACATGTAAGGGGCCACGGTACACCATCATGATGGGAGGAACATGTTGGGACCACGGTACACCATCATGACGGGAGGAACATGTTGGGGCCACGGTACACCATCATGATGGGAGAAACATGTAAGGGGCCACGTTACACCATCATGATGGGAGAAAGATGTTGGGGCCACGGTACACCATCATGACGGAAGAAACATGTTAGGGGCCACGGTACACCATCATGATGGGAGAAACATGTTAGGGGCCACGGTACACCATCATGACGGAAGAAACATGTTAGGGGCCACGGTACACCATCATGACGGGAGAAACATGTTGGGGCCACGGTACACCATCATGACGGAAGAAACATGTTAGGGGCCACGGTACACCATCATGATGGGAGAAACATGTTAGGGGCCACGGTACACCATCATGACGGAAGAAACATGTTAGGGGCCACGGTACACCAGCGTGACGGGAGGAACATGTTAGGGGCCACGGTACATCATCATGATGGGAGAAACATGTTAGGGGCCACGGTACACCATCATGAGGTGTTACAGTCATCTCCCCTGTTTACCAATAATTGTTTTAGTTATCCATTGCATCCCATTCAGTTTTATTTATGTAATGATATTTTCAGTTTTGTAAATTACATTATCCAGGAAACATTATATTCTTTTGAAGAACCTTATTATCGTATGTTATAATATGAAATTTTGGTTACTAGATTGTAAAGAAAATAATAATATGTATTTCTAACATTATTGCAACTTATGGGAGGACAAAAAAGATGTAAGAGACAAAATAAAATAATTGGAAGAAATTGTATTCAAGAATAGAAAAAGTGTTGACACTGACCACTTCGATAAGACGTGATACAACGATGTTGGGTAAATCATGATATGATCTGTATACATCGCAGTTATTGCAGATACTTAGGTTATGAAAATGAGGTCAGTATATTTGCCTAAGATTTGTTAAGTAAAATAAAGTAGAGGGAGATCAATGTATTAAAACTGATTATGTTAGGAAAGCACATTCTCATTTCTGTTATTGTAAATATAGTTTGAACAACCTTTTACCATTGTGTTTGGCATTTGACCAAATCTATAAGAAAGAGGATATATATATATATATATATATATATATATATATATATATATATATATATATATATATATATATATATATATATATATATATTCTTTTTTTTTTTCTTCTTTTTTTTGTCGCTGTCTCCCGCGTTTGCGAGGTAGCGCAAGGAAACAGATGAAAGAAATGGCCCAACCCACCCCCATACACATATATGTACATACATCCACACACGCAAATATACATACCTAGACAGCTTTCCTTGGTTTACCCAAGACGCTTCACATGCCCTGATTCAATCCACTGACAGCACGTCAACCCCGGTATACCACATCGATCCAATTCACTCTATTCCTTGCCCTCCTTTCACCCTCCTGCATGTTCAGGCCCCGATCACACAAAATCTTTTTCACTCCATCTTTCCACCTCCAATTTGGTCGCCCACTTCTCCTCGTTCCCTCCACCTCCGACACATATATCCTCTTGGTCAATCTTTCCTCACTCATTCTCTCCATGTGCCCAAACCATTTCAAAACACCATCTTCAGCTCTCTCAACCACGCTCTTTTTATTTCCACACATCTCTCTTACCCTTACGTTACTTACTCGATCAAACCACCTCACCCCACACATTGTCCTCAGACATCTCATTTCCAGCACATCCATCCTCCTGCACACAACTCTATCCATAGCCCACGCCTCGCAACCATACAACATTGTTGGAACCACTATTCCTTCAAACATACCCATTTTTGCTTTCCGATTTAATGTTCTCGACTTCCACACATTGTTCAAGGCTCCCAGAATTTTCGCCCCCTCCCCCACCCTATGATCCACTTCCGCTTCCATGGTTCCATCCGCTGCCAGATCCACTCCCAGATATCTAAAACACTTTACTTCCTCCAGTTTTTCTCCATTCAAACTTACCTCCCAATTGGCTTGACCCTCAACCCTACTGTACCTAATAACCTTGCTCTTATTCACATTTACTCTTAACTTTCTTCTTTCACACACTTTACCAAACTCAGTCACCAGCTTCTGCAGTTTCTCACATGAATCAGCCACCAGCGCTGTATCATCAGCGAACAACAACTGACTCACTTCCCAAGCTCTCTCATCCCCAACAGACTTCATACTTGCCCCTCTTTCCAAAACTCTTGCATTCACCTCCCTAACAACCCCATCCATAAACAAATTAAACAACCATGGAGACATCACACACCACTGCCGCAAACCTACATTCACTGAGAACCAATTACTTTCCTCTCTTCCTACACGTACACATGCCTTACATCCTCGATAAAAACTTTTCACTGCTTCTAACAACTTGCCTCCCACACCATATATTCTTAATACCTTCCACAGAGCATCTCTATCAACTCTATCATATGCCTTCTCCAGATCCATAAATGCTACATACAAATCCATTTGCTTTTCTAAGTATTTCTCACATACATTCTTCAAAGCAAACACCTGATCCACACATCCTCTACCACTTCTGAAACCACACTGCTCTTCCCCAATCTGATGCTCTGTACATGCCTTCACCCTCTCAATCAATACCCTCCCATATAATTTACCAGGAATACTCAACAAACTTATACCTCTGTAATTTGAGCACTCACTCTTATCCCCTTTGCCTTTGTACAATGGCACTATGCACGCATTCCGCCAATCCTCAGGCACCTCGCCATGAGTCATACATACATTAAATAACCTTACCAACCAGTCAATAATACAGTCACCCCCTTTTTTAATAAATTCCACTGCAATACCATCCAAACCTGCTGCCTTGCCGGCTTTCATCTTCCGCAAATCTTTTACTACCTCTTCTCTGTTTACCAAATCATTTTCCCTAACCCTCTCACTTTGCATACCACCTCGACCAAAACACCCTTATATCTGCCACTCTATCATCAAACACATTCAACAAACCTTCAAAATACTCACTCCATCTCCTCACATCACCACTACTTGTTATCACCTCCCCATTAGCGCCCTTCACTGAAGTTCCCATTTGCTCCCTTGTCTTACGCACTTTATTTGCCTCCTTCCAGGACATCTTTTTATTCTCCCTAAAATTTAATGATACTCTCTCACCCCAACTCTCATTTGGCCTCTTTCACCTCTTGGACCTTTCTCTTGACCTCCTGTCTCTTTCTTTTATACATCTCCCACTCAATTGCATTTTTTCCCTGCAAAAATCGTCCAAATGCCTCTCTCTTCTCTTTCACTAATAATCTTACTTCTTCATCCCACCACTCACTACCCTTTCTAATCAACCCACCTCCCACTCTTCTCATGCCACAAGCATCTTTTGCGCAATCCATCACTGATTCCCTAAATACATCCCATTCCTCCCCCACTCCCCTTACTTCCATTGTTCTCACCTTTTTCCATCCTGTACTCAGTCTCTCCTGGTACTTCCTCACACAAGTCTCCTTCCCAAGCTCACTTACTCTCACCACCCTCTTCACCCCAACATTCACTCTTCTTTTCTGAAAACCCATACAAATCTTCACCTTATCCTCCACAAGATAATGATCAGACATCCCCCCAGTTGCACCTCTCAGCACATTAACATCCAAAAGTCTCTCTTTCGCGCGCCTGTCGATTAACACGTAATCCAGTAACGCTCTCTGGCCATCTCTCCTACTTACATACGTATACTTATGTATATCTCGCTTTTTAAACCAGGTATTCCCAATCACCAGTCCTTTTTCAGCACATAAATCTACAAGTTCTTCACCATTTCCATTTACAACACTGAACACCCCATGTATACCAATTATTCCCTCAACTGCCACATTACTCACCTTTGCATTCAAATCACCCATCACTATAACCCGGTCTCGTGCATCAAAACCACTAACACACTCATTCAGCTGCTCCCAAAACACTTGCCTCTCATGATCTTTCTTCTCATGCCCTGGTGCATATGCACCAATAATCACCCATCTCTCTCCATCAACTTTCAGTTTACCCATATTAATCGAGAATTTACTTTCTTACATTCTATCACATACTCCCACAACTGTTTCAGGAGTACTGCTACTCCTTCCCTTGCTCTTGTCCTCTCACTAACCCCTGACTTTACTCCCAAGACATTCCCAAACCACTCTTCCCCTTTACCCTTGAGCTTCGTTTCACTCAGAGCCAAAACATCCAGGTTCCTTTCCTCAAACATACTACCTATCTCTCCTTTTTTCACATCTTGGTTACATCCACACACATTTAGGCACCCCAATCTGAGCCTTCGAGGAGGATGAGCACTCCCCGCGTAACTCCTTCTTCTGTTTCCCATTTTAGAAAGTTAAAAAAATACAAGGAGGGGAGGATTTCTGGCCCCCCTGCTCCCGTCCCCTCTAGTCGCCTTCTACGACACGCGAGGAATGCGTGGGAAGTATTCTTTCACCCCTATCCCCAGGGATAATATATATATATATATATATATATATATATATATATATATATATATATATATATATATATATATATATATATATATATATACATATATATATATATATATATATATATATATATATATATATATATATATATATATATATATATATATATATATATATATATATATATATATATATATATATATATATACATACACATACATACGCACATATACACACACACACACACATATACATATATATACATATGAAAAATGTAAGAAATAATTTAGAAAACTGAAACTTCTAGCTTGAAATGAAATGAAAAAATGAATGTCACATAATGGTTCAACCTCTGGCTATGGAAAAGGGAAATGTATAATTCATTTACACAAACGTCAATAGTAGTTCTCATCAATTTAACCACGGTATCAATAAGCTTCAATGTCTAAGCTACATTCTTTTCCAATTTCACTATTTTCTTGTCAAAGCACCATGTATGAAAACTATCACTCCAGTAACACAACTATAAACATTTGCTTCCCCTTTAAAAAAGTTCTGGGGAAGTCTGTCTCGATACACTGCGGGACACTCTACCACCTGGCGAGGTTTGTGTTGCAATGGTTCTTGATTCACAAACGTAGTAGCATCACTGGTGGGCGGAAGAACATTCTTGTAACCACAGCAAGGATCACAGTCCGTGCAACTCCATTATGATGGTTCTTCTCATGACGCGACGCTTAAGCTGTGACCATGGTTGAGAGCAGCCATTCTTCAGCTTGAGGAGGGGATGTGGGTCCCCGCTAGACGGTGCTCACCGGTATATATATCTGGTGAGGTGGGGTCTCGACACGGGCCGGCAAGCAATTCTGTCACCATCATCATGGCACACAAAATCAATGCCAGCATCTATGGCCTTCCTGGTGATGTTCAAGTCCTGTTTTTCTTGATCATTCATACACCTTTGAAGTTTTGTGTGTATATATATATATATATATATATATATATATATATATATATATATATATATATATATATATATATATATATATTGGAAAGGATTACAATTTTACGCGTGATCAAGATATTCCTATGAGTCCACGGGGAAAATGAAACACAATAAGTTCCCAAGTGCACTTTCGTGTAATGATCACATCATCAGGGGAGACACAAGAGAGAAATATAAGTCAGTTGATATACATCGAAAAGACGAAGCTAGGACGCCATTTGGTAAACATGTGATTGTCCAAAACATACAAGGAGCGTTCATAAACTTATCATTTTACAAATTCTATCAACAATAAAGTTATCCAATTTGTATAGACCATCAGTAATATTAAGATTATAATTCTCTGTGTATTTGATAATAGAAGATTCAATGTTATTTCTCTTGGTAATAGAGGTAGAGTTAATAACTGAGATGGCATTACTCCAGTCAATACAATGATCATAGTTTTAACGTGATTAAACAAGGCATTTGATTCTTGTCCCGTTCTTATACTATATTTATGTTGCTTAAGTGTTATTTTTGGACAATCACATGTTTATCAAATGGCGTCCTAGCTTCGTCTTTTCGATGTATATTAACTGACTTATATTTCTCTCTTTTGTCTCTCCTGATGATATGATTATTACACGAAAGTGCACTTGGGAACTTATCATGTTTCATTTCCCCCGTGGATTCATAGGTATATATATATATATATATATATATATATATATATATATATATATATATATATATATATATATATATATATATATATATATTTTTTTTTTTTTTTTATACCTCGTTGCTGTCTCCCGCGTTTGCGAGGTAGCGCAAGGAAACAGACGAAAGAAATGGCCCAACCCCCCCCATACACATGTACATACACACGTCCACACACGCAAATATACATACCTACACAGCTTTCCATGGTTTACCCCGGACGCTTCACATGCCTTGATTCAATCCACTGACAGCACGTCAACCCCTGTATACCACATCGCTCCAATTCACTCTATTCCTTGCCCTCCTTTCACCCTCCTGCATGTTCAGGCCCCGATCACACAAAATCCTTTTCACTCCATCTTTCCACCTCCAATTTGGTCTCCCTCTTCTCCTCGTTCCCTCCACCTCCGACACATATATCCTCTTGGTCAATCTTTCCTCACTCATTCTCTCCATGTGCCCAAACCATTTCAAAACACCCTCTTCTGCTCTCTCAACCACGCTCTTTTTATTTCCACACATCTCTCTTACCCTTACGTTACTTACTCGATCAAACCACCTCACACCACACATTGTCCTCAAACATCTCATTTCCAGCACATCCATCCTCCTGCGCACACCTCTATCCATAGCCCACGCCTCGCAACCATACAAGATTGTTGGAACCACTATTCCTTCAAACATACCCATTTTTGCTTTCCGGGATAATGTTCTCGACTTCCACACATTTTTCAAGGCTCCCAAAATTTTCGCCCCCTCCCCCACCCTATGATCCACTTCCACTTCCATGGTTCCATCCGCTGACAGATCCACTCCCAGATATCTAAAACACTTCACTTCCTCCAGTTTATCTCCATTCAAACTCACCTCCCAATTGACTTGACCCTCAACCCTACTGTACCTAATAACCTTGCTCTTATTCACATTTACTCTTAACTCTCTTCTTTCACACACTTTACCAAACTCAGTCACCAGCTTCTGCAGTTTCTCACATGAATCAGCCACCAGCGCTGTATCATCAGCGAACAACAACTGACTCACTTCCCAAGCTCTCTCATCCCCAACAGGCTTCATACTTGCCCCTCTTTCCAAAACTCTTGCATTCACCTCCCTAACAACCCCATCCATAAACAAATTAAACAACCATGGAGACATCACACACCCCTGCCGCAAACCTACATTCACTGAGAACCAATCACTTTCCTCTCTTCCTACACGTACACATGCCTTACATCCTCGATAAAAACTTTTCACTGCTTCTAACAACTTGCCTCCCACACCATATATTCTTAATACCTTCCACAGAGCATCTCTATCAACTCTATCATATGCCTTCTCCAGATCCATAAATGCTACATACAAATCCATTTGCTTTTCTAGGTATTTCTCACATACATTCTTCAAAGCAAACACCTGATCCACACATCCTCTACCACTTCTGAAACCACACTGCTCTTCCCCAATCTGATGCTCTGTACATGCCTTCACCCTCTCAATCAATACCCTCCCATATAATTTGCCAGGAATACTCAACAAACTTATACCTCTGTAATTTGAACACTCACTCTTATCCCCTTTGCCTTTGTACAATGGCACTATGCACGCATTCCGCCAATCCTCAGGCACCTCACCATGAGTCATACATACATTAAATAACCTTACCAACCAGTCAACAATACAGTCACCCCCTTTTTTAATAAATTCCACTGCAATACCATCCAAACCTGCTGCCTTGCCGACTTTCATCTTCCGCAAAGCTTTTACTACCTCTTCTCTGTTTACCAAATCATTTTCCCTAACCCTCGCACTTTGCACACCACCTCGACCAAAACACCCTATATCTGCCACTCTATCATCAAACACATTCAAGAAACCTTCAAAATACTCACTCCATCTCCTTCTCACATCACCACTACTTGTTATCACCTCCCCATTTGCGCCCTTCACTGAAGTTCCCATTTGCTCCCTTGTCTTACGCACTTTATTTACCTCCTTCCAGAACATCTTTTTATTCTCCCTAAAATTTAATGATACTCTCTCACCCCAACTCTCATTTGCCCTTTTTTTCACCTCTTGCACCTTTCTCTTGACCTCCTGTCTCTTTCTTTTATACGTCTCCCACTCAATTGCATTTATTCCCTGCAAAAATCGTCCAAATGCCTCTCTCTTCTCTTTCACTAATACTCTTACTTCTTCATCCCACCACTCACTACCCTTTCTAATCAACCCACCTCCCACTCTTCTCATGCCACAAGCATCTTTTGCGCAATCCATCACTGATTCCCTCAATACATCCCATTCCTCCCCCACTCCCCTTACTTTCATTGTTCTCACCTTTTTCCATTCTGTACTCAGTCTCTCCTGGTACTTCCTCACACAAGTCTCCTTCCCAAGCTCACTTACTCTCACCACCCTCTTCACCCCAACATTCACTCTTCTTTTCTGAAAACCCATACAAATCTTCACCTTTGCCTCCACAAGATAATGATCAGACATCCCTCCAGTTGCACCTCTCAGCACATTAACATCCAAAAGTCTCTCTTTCGCGCGCCTGTCAATTAACACGTAATCCAATAACGCTCTCTGGCCATCTCTCCTACTTACATAAGTATACTTATGTATATCTCGCTTTTTAAACCAGGTATTCCCAATCATCAGTCCTTTTTCAGCACATAAATCTACAAGCTCTTCACCATTTCCATTTACAACACTGAACACCCCATGTATACCAATTATTCCCTCAACTGCCACATTACTCACCTTTGCATTCAGATCACCCAACACTATAACCCGGTCTCGTGCATCAAAACCACTAACACACTCATTCAGCTGCTCCCAAAACACTTGCCTCTCATGATCTTTCTTCTCATGCCCTGGTGCATATGCACCAATAATCACCCATCTCTCTCCATCAACTTTCAGTTTTACCCATATTAATCGTGAATTTACTTTCTTACATTCTATCACATACTTCCACAACTCCTGTTTCAGGAGTACTGCTACTCCTTCCCTTGCTCTTGTCCTCTCACTAACCCCTGACTTTACTCCCAAGACATTCCCAAACCACTCTTCCCCTTTACCCTTGAGCTTCGTTTCACTCAGAGCCAAAACATCCAGGTTCCTTTCCTCAAACATACTACCTATCTCTCCTTTTTTCACATCTTGGTTACATCCACACACATTTAGGCACCCCAATCTGAGCCTTCGAGGAGGATATATATATATATATATATATATATATATATATATATATATATATATATATATATATATATATATATATATATATATATATATACATATTATCCCTGTGGATAGGGGAGAAAGAACACTTCCCACATATTCCCTGTGTGTGTCGTAGAAGGCGACTAAAAGGGGAGGGAGCGGGAGGCTGGAAATCCTCCCCTCTCATTTTCAATTTTCCAAAAGAAAGAAGAGAGAAGGGGGCCAAGTGAGGATATTGTCTCAAAGGCTCAGTCCTCTGTTCTTGGCGCTACCTTGCTAACGCGAGAAATGACGAACAGTATATATATATATATATATATATATATATATATATATATATATATATATATATATATATATATATATATATATATTTTTTTTTTTTTTTTTCTTTTCTTTCAAACTATTCGCCATTTCCCGCATTAGCAAGGTAGCGTTTAGAACAGAGGACTGGGCTTCTGAGGGAATATCCTCACCTGGCCCCCTTCTCTGTTCCTTCTTTTGGAAAGTTGATATTATATATATATATATATATATATATATATATATATATATATATATATATATATATATATATATATATATATATATACATACAATATATATGATATATATATATATATATATATATATATATATATATATATATATATATATATATATATATATATATATATATATATATACATACAATATATATGATATATATATATATATATATATACATACAATATATATGATATATATATATATATATATATATATATATTTTTTTTTTTTTTTTTTTTTTCATACTATTCGCCATTTCCCGCATTAGCGAGGTAGCGTTAAGAACAGAGGACTGGGCCTTTGAGGGAATATCCTCATATGGCCCCCTTCTCTGTTCCTTCTTTTGGAAAATTTAAAAAAAAATGAGAGGGGAGGATATACATATATATCATACAAACCTCCAACAGCCAGGATCGAACCTGGGACCCCTGTGCAAGAGGCAGGCATGCTAACCGCTAGGCTATGGAACTGTATAATAGGAAACAACTATTCGAAAACTGAGTACTCGAATACCCTTCGTCTCACAATGGTGAGCAACGGGGTCTATACTTGGGTGTTTCCGAACTGACGCACATAGCCAGCTGATAGGTTCGATCCTGGCTGTTGGAGGTTTGTATGTTCTATGAAGGTGCGCGTTCATATGCACTTTATTCGTATTCATATACCTCCGCGTTGTACAGTTAGGTTCGGTAATACGCTATCAGCTGGCTATGTGTTCTGTTCGGAAACAACCAAGTATAGACCCCGTTGCTCACCATTGTGAGACGAAGGGTATTCGAGTACTCAGTATTTCGAATAGTTGTTTCCTATATATATATATATATATATATATATATATATATATATATATATATATATATATATATATATGGGAAACAGAAGAAGTCACGCGGGGAGTGTTCATCCTCCTCGTAGACTCAGATTGGGGTGTCTAAATGTATGTGGATGTAACCAAGATGTGAAAAAAAGCAGAGATAGGTAGTATGTTTGAGGAAAGGAACCTGGATGTTTTGGCTCTGAGTGAAACGAAACTCAAGGGTAAAGGGGAAGAGTGGTTTGGGAATGTCTTGGGAGTAAAGTCAGGGGTTAGTGAGAGGACAAGAGCAAGGGAAGGAGTAGCAGTACTCCTGAAACAGGAGTTGTGGGAGTATGTGATAGAATGTAAGAAAGTAAATTCTCGATTAATATGGGTAGAACTGAAAGTTGATGGAGAGAGATGGGTGATTATTGGTGCATATGCACCTGGGCATGAGAAGAAAGATCATGAGAGGCAAGTGTTTTGGGAGCAGCTGAATGAGTGTGTTAGTGGTTTTGATGCACGAGACCGGGTTATAGTGATGGGTGATTTGAATGCAAAGGTGAGTAATGCGGCAGTTGAGGGAATAATTGGTATGCATGGGGTGTTCAGTGTTGTAAATGGAAATGGTGAAGAACTTGTAGATTTATGTGCTGAAAAAGGACTGGTGATTGGGAATACCTGGTTTAAAAAGCGAGATATACATAAGTATACGTATGTAAGTAGGAGAGATGGCCAGAGAGCGTTATTAGATTACGTGTTAATTGACAGGCGCGCGAAAGAGTGACTTTTGGATGTTAATGTGCTGAGAGGTGCAACTGGAGGGATGTCTGATCTTTATCTTGTGGAAGCTAAGGTGAAGATTTGTATGGGTTTTCAGAAAAGAAGAGTGAATGTTGGGGTGAAGAGGGTGGTGAGAGTAAGTGAGCTTGGGAAGGAGACTTGTGTGAGGAAGTACCAGGAGAGACTGAGTACAGAATGGAAAAAGGTGAGAACAATGGAAGTAAGGGGAGTGGGGGAGGAATGGGATGTATTTAGGGAATCAGTGATGGATTGCGCAAAAGATGCTTGTGGCATGAGAAGAGTGGGAGGTGGGTTGATTAGAAAGGGTATTGAGTGGTGGGTTGAAGTAAGATTATTAGTGAAAGAGAAGAGAGAGACATTTGGACGATTTTTGCAGGGAAAAAATGCAATTGAGTGGGAGATGTATAAAAGAAAGAGACAGGAGGTCAAGAGAAAGGTGCAAGAGGTGAAAAAGAGGGCAAATGAGAGTTGGGGTGAGAGAGTATCATTAAATTTTAGGGAGAATAAAAGGATGTTCTGGAAGGAGGTAAATAAAGTGCGTAAGACAAGGGAGCAAATGGGAACTTCAGTGAAGGGCGCTAATGGGGAGGTGATAACAAGTAGTGGTGATGTGAGAAGGAGATGGAGTGAGTATTTTGAAGGTTTGTTGAATGTGTTTGAAGATAGAGTGGCAGATATAGGGTGCTTTGGTCGAGGTGGTGTGCAAAGTGAGAGGGTTAGGGAAAATGATTTGGTAAACAGAGAAGAGGTAGTAAAAGCTTTGCGGAAGATGAAAGTCGGCAAGGCAGCAGGTTTGGATGGTATTGCAGTGGAATCTATTAAAAAAGGAGTTGACTGTATTGTTGACTGGTTGGTAAGTTTATTTAATGTATGTAGTCTCATGGTGAGGTGCCTGAGGGTTGGCGGAATGCGTGCATAGTGCCATTGTACAAAGGCAAAGGGGATAAGAGTGAGTGTTCAAATTACAGAGGTATAAGTTTGTTGAGTATTCCTGGTAAATTATATAGGAGGGTATTGATTGAGAGCGTGAAGACATGTACAGAGAATCAGATTGGGGAAGAGCAGTGTAGTTTCAGAAGTGGTAGAGGATGTGTGGATCAGGTGTTTGCTTTGAAGAATGTATGTGAGAAATACTTAGAAAAGCAAATGGATTTGTATGTAGCATTTATGGATCTGGAGAAGGCATATGATAGAGTTGATAGAGATGCTCTGTGGAAGGTATTAAGAATATATGGTGTGGGAGGCAAGTTGTTAGAAGCAGTGAAAAGTTTTTATCGAGGATGTAAGGCATGTGTACGGGTAGGAAGAGAGGAAAGTGATTGGTTCTCAGTGAATGTAGGTTTGCGGCAGGGGTGTGTGATGTCTCCATGGTTGTTTAATTTGTTTATGGATGGGGTTGTTAGGGAGGTGAATGGAAGAGTTTTGGAAAGAGGGGCAAGTATGAAGTCCGTTGGGGATGAGAGAGCTTGGGAAGTGAGTCAGTTGTTGTTCGCTGATGATACAGCGCTGGTGGCTGATTCATGTGAGAAACTGCAGAAGCTGGTGACTGAGTTTGGTAAAGTGTTTGAATGAAGAAAGTTAAGAGTAAATGTGAATAAGAGCAAGGTAATTAGGTACAGTAGGGTTGAGGGTCAAGTCAATTGGGAGGTAAGTTTGAATGGAGAAAAACTGGAGGAAGTAAAGTGTTTTAGATATCTGGGAGTGGATCTGGCAGCGGATGGAACCATGAAAGCGGAAGTGAATCATAGGGTGGGGGAGGGGGCGAAAATCCTGGGAGCCTTGAAGAATGTGTGGAAGTCGAGGACATTATCTCGGAAAGCAAAAATGGGTATGTTTGAAGGAATATTGGTTCCAACAATGTTGTATGGTTGCGAGGCGTGGGCTGTGGATAGAGTTGTGCGCAGGAGGATGGATGTGCTGGAAATGAGATGTTTGAGGACAATGTGTGGTGTGAGGTGGTTTGATCGAGTAAGTAACGTAAGGGTAAGAGAGATGTGGTTGAGAGAGCAAAAGAAGGTGTTTTGAAATGGTTTGGGCACATGGAAAGAATGAGTGAGGAAAGATTGACCAAGAGGATATATGTGTCGGAGGTGGAGGGAACGAGAAGTGGGCGACCAAATTGGAGGTGGAAAGATGGAGTGAAAAAGATTTTGTGTGATCGGGGCCTGAACATGCAGGAGGGTGAAAGGAGGGCAAGGAATAGAGTGAATTGGATCGATGTGGTGTACCGGGGTTGACGTGCTGTCAGTGGATTGAATCAGGGCATGTGAAGCGTCTGGGGCAAACCATGGAAAGCTGTGTAGGTATGTATATGTGCGTGTGTGGACGTATGTATATACATGTGTATGGGGGTGAGTTGGGCCATTTCGTTAGACTGTTTCCTTGCGCTACCTCGCAGACGCGGGATACAGCGACAAAGCAAAAAAAAAAAAAAATAAAAAAAAGAATATATATATATATATATATATATATATATATATATATATATATATATATATATATATATATATGTTTTTATGGAGGATGTATGGCATGTGTACGTGTAGGAAGAGAGGAAAGTGATTGGTTCTCAGTGAATGTAGGTTTGCGGCAGGGGTGTGTGATGTCTCCATGGTTGTTTAATATGTTTATGGATGGGGTTGTTAGGGAGGTAAATGCAAGAGTTTTGGAAGGAGGGGCAAGTATGAAATCTGTTGGGGATGAGAGAGCTTGGGAGGTGAGTCAGTTGTTGTTCGCTGATGATACAGCGCTGGTGGCTGATTCATGTGAGAAACTGCAGAAGCTGGTGACCGAGTTTGGTAAAGTGTGTGAAAGAAGAAAGTTAAGAGTAAATGTGAATAAGAGCAAGGTTATTAGGTACAGTAGGGTTGAGGGTCAAGTCAACTGGGAGGTAAGTTTGAATGGAGAAAAACTGGAGGAAGTAAAGTGTTTTAGATATCTGGGAGTGGACCTGGCAGCGGATGGAACCATGGAAGCGGAAGTGGATCATAGAGTGGGGGAGGGGGCGAAAATCCTGGGATCCTTGAAGAATGTATGGAAGTCGAGAACATTATCTCGGAAAGCAAAAATGGGTATGTTTGAAGGAATAGTGGTTCCAACAATGTTGCGAGGCTTGGACTATGGATAGAGTTGTGTGCAGGAGGGTGGATGTGCTGGAAATGAGATGTTTGAGGACAATGTGTGGTGTGAGGTGGTTTGATCGAGTAAGTAATGTAAGGGTAAGAGAGATGTGTGGAAATAAAAATAGCGTGGTTAGGATAGCAGAAGAGGGTGTTTTGAAATGGTTTGAGTACGTGGAGAGAATGAGTGATGAAAGATTGACCAAGAGGATATATGTGTCGGAGGTGGAGGGAACGAGGAGAAGTGGGAGACCAAATTGGAGGTGGAAAGATGGATTGAAAATGATTTTGTGTGATCGGGGCCTTGACATGCAGGAGGGTGAAAGGAGGGTAAGGAATAGAGTGAATTGGATCGATGTGGTATACCGGGGTTGACGTGCTGTCAGTGGATTGAATCAGGGCATGTGAAGCGTCTGGGGTAAACCATGGAAAGTTGTGTGGGGCCTGGATGTGGAAAGGGAGCTGTGGTTTCGGGTATTATTGCATGACAGCTAGAGACTGAGTGTGAACGAATGGGGCTTTTGTTATCTTTTACTAGTGCTCCTCGCACACATGAGGGGGGAGGGGGATGGTATTCCATGTGTGGCGAGGTGGCGATGGAAATGAATAAAGGCAGACAGTGTGAATTGTGTGCATGGGTATATATGTATGTGTCTGTGTGTGTATATATATGTGTACATTGAGATGTATAGGTATGTATATTTGCGTGTGTGGAAGTGTATGTATATACATTGTGTATTAGGGAGGGTTGGGCCATTTCTTTCGTCTGTTTCCTTGCGCTACCTCGCAATCGCCGGAGACAGCGACAAAGCAAAAAAAAAAAAGAATATATATATATATATATATATATATATATATATGTATTTTTTTTTTCTTTTTTTCTTTTTTCTTTCAAACTATTCGCCATTTCCCGCGTCAGCGAGGTAGCGTTAAGAACAGAGGACTGGGCCATAGAGGGAATATCCTCACCTGGCCCCCTTCTCTGTTTCTTGTTTTGGAAAATGAAAAAAAAACGAGACGGGAGGATTTCCAGCCACCCTCTCCCTCCCCTTTTAGTCGCCTTCTACGACACGCAGGGAATACGTGGGAAGTATTCTTAGTCCCCTATCTCCAGGGATAATATATATATATTTTTTTTTTTCAAACTATTCGCTATTTCCCGCATTAGCGAGATAGCGTTTAGAACAGAGCACTGGGCCTTTGAGGGACTACCCTCACCTGGCCCAATTCTCTGTTCCTTCTTTTGGAAAATTAAAAAAAAACGAGAGGGGAGGATTTCCAGCCCCCCGCTCCCTCCTCTTTTAGTCGCCTTCTACGACACGCAGGGAATACGTGGGAAGTATTGTTTCTCCCCTATCCCCCAGGGAAATATATATATATATATATATATATATATATATATATATATATATATATATATATATATATATATATATATATATATATATATATATATATATTTTCTTTTTTTTTCTTTTTTTTTTTTTGCTTTGTCGCTGTCTTCCGCGTTTGCGAGGTAGCGCAAGGAAACAGACGAAAGAAATGGCCCAACCCACCCCCATACACATGTATATACATACGTCGACACACGCAAATATACATACCTACACAGCTTTCCATCATTTACCCCAGACACTTCACATGCCCTGATTCATTCCACTGACAGCACGTCAACCCCGGTATACCACATCGATCCAATTCACTCTATTCCTTGCCCTCCTTTCACCCTCCTGCATGTTCAGGCCCCGATCACACAAAATCTTTTTCACTCCATCTTTCCACCTCCAATTTGGTCTCCCACTTCTCCTCGTTCCCTCCACCTCCGACACATATATCCTCTTGGTCAATCTTTCCTCACTCATTCTCTCCATGTGCCCAAACCATTTCAAAACACCCTCTTCTGCTCTCTCAACCACGCTCTTTTTATTTCCACACATCTCTCTTACCCTTACGTTACTTACTCGATCAAACCACCTCACACCACACATTGTCCTCAAACATCTCATTTCCAGCACATCCATCCTCCTGCGCACAACTCTATCCATTGCCCATGCCTCGCAACCATACAACATTGTTGGAACCACTATTCCTGCAAACATACCCATTTTTGCTTTCCGAGATAATGTTCTCGACTTCCACGCATTCTTCATGGCTCCCAGGATTTTCGCCACCTCCCCCACCCTATGATCCACTTCCGCTTCCATGGTTCCATCCGCTCCCAGATCAACTCCCAGATATCTAAAACACTTTACTTCCTCCAGTTTTTCTTCATTCAAACTTACCTCCCAATTGACTTGACCCTCAACCCTACTGTACCTAATTACCTTGCTCTTATTCACATTTACTCTTAACTTTCTTCTTTCACACACTTTACCAAACTCAGTCACCAGCTTCTGCAGTTTCCGACATGAATCAGCCACCAGCGCTGTATCATCAGCGAACAACAAATGACTCACTTCCCAAGCTCTCTCATCCACAACAGACTTCATACTTGCCCCTCTTTCCAAAACTCTTGCATTCACCTCCCTAACAACCCCATCCATAAACAAATTAAACAACCATGGAGACATCACACACCCCTGCCGCAAACCTACATTCACTGAGAACCAATCACTTTCCTCTCTTCCTACACGTACACATGCCTTACATCCTTGATAAAAACTTTTCACTTCTTCTAACAACTTGCCTCCCACACCATATATTCTTAATACCTTCCACAGAGCATCTCTGTCAACTCTATCATATGCCTTCTTCAGATCCATAAATGCTACATACAAATCCATTTGCTTTTCTAAGTATTTCTCACATACATTCTTCAAAGCAAACACCTGATCCACACATCCTCTACCACTTCTGAAACCACACTGCTCTTCCCCAATCTGATGCTCTGTACATGCCTTCACCCTCTCAATCAATACCCTCCCATATAATTTACCAGGAATACTCAACAAACTTATACCTCTGTAATTTGAGCACTCACTCTTATCCCCTTTGACTTTGTACAATGGCACTATGCACGCATTTCGCCAATCCTCAGGCACCTCACCATGAGTCATACATACATTAAATAACCTTACCAACCAGTCAATAATACAGTCACCCCCTTTTTTAATAAATTCCACTGCAATACCATCCAAACCTGCTGCCTTGCCGGCTTTCATCTTCCACAAAGCTTTTATTACCTCTTCTCTGTTTACCAAATCATTTTCCCTAACCCTCTCACTTTGCATACCACCTCGACCAAAACACCCTATATCTGCCACTCTATCATCAAAGACATTCAACAAACCTTCAAAATACTCACTCCATCTCTTTCTCACATCACCACTACTTGTTATCACCTCCCCATTTGCGCCCTCACCCCAACTCTCACTTGGCCTCTTTTTCACCTCTTGCACCTTCCTCTTGAACTCCTGTCTCTTTCTTTTATACATCTCCCACTCAATTGCATTTTTTCCCTGCAAAAATCGTCCAAATGCCTCTCTCTTCTCTTTCACTAATAATCTCACTTCTTCATCCCACCACTCACTACCCTTTCTAATCAACCCATCTCCCTCTCTTCTCATGCCACAAGCATCTTTTGCGCAATCCATCACTGATTCCCTAAATACATCCCATTCCTCCCCCATTCCCCTTACTTCCATTGTTCTCACCTTTGTCCATTCTGTACTCAGTCTCTCCTGGAACTTCCTCACTCAAGTCTCCTTCCCAAGCTCACTTACTCTCACCACCCTCTTCACCCCAACATTCACTCTTCTTTTCTGAAAACCCATACAAATCTTCACCTTAGCCTCCACAAGATAATGATCAGACATCCCTCCAGTTGCACCTCTCAGCACATTAACATCCAAAAGACTCTCTTTCGCGCGCCTGTCAATTAACACGTAATCCAATAACGCTCTCTGGCCATCTCTCCTACTTACATACGTATACTTATGTATATCCCGCTTTTTAAACCAGGTATTCCCAATCACCAGTCCTTTTCTCAACACATAAATCTACAAGCTCTTCACCATTTCCATTTACAACACTGAACACCCCATGTATACCAATTATTTCCTCAACTGCCACATTACTCACCTTTGCATTCACATCACCCATCACTATAACCCGGTCTCGTGCATCAAAACCACTAACACACTCATTCAGCTGCTCCCAAAACACTTGCCTCTCATGATCTTTCTTCTCATGCTCAGGTGCATATGCACCAATAATCACCCATCTCTCTCCATCAACTTACAGTTTTACCCATATTAATCGAGAATTTACTTTCTTACATTCTATCACATACTCCCACAACTCCTGTTTCAGGAGTACTGCTACTCCTTCCCTTGCTCTTGTCCTCTCACTAACCCCTGACTTTACTCCCAAGACATTCCCAAACCACTCTTCCCCTTTACCCTTGAGCTTCGTTTCACTCAGAGCCAAAACATCCAGGTTCCTTTCCTCAAACGTACTACCTATCTCTCCCTTTTTCAACTCTTGGTTATATCCACACACATTTAGACACCCCAGTCTGAGCCTTCGAGGAGGATGAGCACTCCCCGCGTGACTCCTTCTATTTCCCATTTAAGAAAGTTAAGAAATACAAGGAGGGGAGGATTTCTGGCCCCCCGCTCCCGTCCCCTCTAGTCGCTTTCTATGACACGCGAGGAATGCGTGGGACGTATTCTTTCACCCCTATCCCCAGGGATAATATATATACATATATATATATATATATATATATATATATATATATATATATATATATATATATATATATATATATATATATATATATATATATATATAAGTATACTTATGTAAGTAGGAGGGATGGCCAGAGAGCGTTATTGGATTACGTGTTAATTGACAGGCGCGCGAAAGAGAGACTTTTGGATGTGAATGTGCTGAGAGGTGCAACTGGAGGGATGTCTGATCATTATCTTGTGTAGGCTAAGGTGAAGATTTGTATGGGTTTTCAGAAAAGAAGAGTGAATGTTAGGGTGAAGAGGGTGGTGAGAGTAAGTGAGCTTGGGAAGGAGACTTGTGTGAGGAAGTACCAGGAGAGACTGAGTACACAATGGAAAAAGGTGAGAAGAATGGAAGTAAGGGGAGTGGGGGAGGAATGGGATGTATTTAGGGAATCAGTGATGGATTGCGCAAAAGATGCTTGTGTCATGAGAACAGTGGGAGATGGGTTGATTAGAATGGGTAGTGAGTGGTGGGATGAAGAAGTAAGAGTATTAGTGAAAGAGAAGAGAGAGGCATTTGGACGATTTTTGCAGGGAAAAAATGCAATTGAGTGGGAGATGTATAAAAGAAAGAGACAGGAGGTCAAGAGAAAGGTGCAAGAGGAGAATAAAAGGGCAAATGAGAGTTGGGGTGAGAGAGTATCATTAAATTTTATGGAGAATAAAAAGATGTTCTGGAAGGAGGTAAATAAAGTGCGTAAGACAAGGGAGCAAATGGGAACTTCAGTGAAGGGCGCAAATGGGGAGGTGATAACAAGTAGTGGTGATGTGAGAAGGAGATGGAGTGAGTATTTTGAAGGTTTGTTGAATGTGTTTGATGATAGAGTGGCAGATATAGGGTGTTTTGGTCGAGGTGGTGTGCAAAGTGAGAGGGTTAGGGAAAATGATTTGGTAAACAGAGAAGAGGTAGTAAAAGCTTTGCGGAAGATGAAAGCCGGCAAGGCAGCAGGTTTGGATGGTATTGCAGTGGAATTTATTAAAAAAGGGGGTGACTGTATTGTTGACTGGTTGGTAAGGCTATTTAATGTATGTATGACTCATGGTGAGGTGCCTGAGGATTGGCGGAATGAGTGCATAGTGCCATTGTACAAAGGGAAAGGGGATAAGAGTGAGTGCTCAAATTACAGAGGTATAAGTTTGTTGAGTATTCCTGGTAAATTATATGGGAGGGTATTGATTGAGAGGGTGAAGGCATGTACAGAGCATCAGATTGGGGAAGAGCAGTGTGGTTTCAGAAGTGGTAGAGGATGTGTGGATCAGGTGTTTGCTTTGAAGAATGTATGTGAGAAATACTTAGAAAAGCAAATGGATTTGTATGTAGCATTTATGGATCTGGAGAAGGCATATGATAGAGTTGATAGAGATGCTCTGTGGAAGGTATTAAGAATATATGGTGTGGGAGGCAAGTTGTTAGAAGCAGTGAAAAGTTTTTATCGAGGATGTAAGGCATGTGTACGTGTAGGAAGAGAGGAAAGTGATTGGTTCTCAGTGAATGTAGGTTTGCGGCAGGGGTGTGTGATGTCTCCATGGTTGTTTAATTTGTTTATGGATGGGGTTGTTAGGGAGGTGAATGGAAGAGTTTTGGAAAGAGGGGCAAGTATGAAGTCCGTTGGGGATGAGAGAGCTTGGGAAGTGAGTCAGTTGTTGTTGGCTGATGATACAGCGCTGGTGGCTGATTCATGTGAGAAACTGCAGAAGCTGGTGACTGAGTTTGGTAAAGTGTGTGAAAGAAGAAAGTTAAGAGTAAATGTAAATAAGAGCAAGGTTATTAGGTACAGTAGGGTTGAGGGTCAAGTCAATTGGGAGGTGAGTTTGAATGGAGAAAAACTGGAGGAAGTGAAGTGTTTTAGATATCTGGGAGTGGATCTGGCAGCGGATGGAACCATGGAAGCGGAAGTGGATCATAGGGTGGGCGAGGTGGCGAAAATTCTGGGAGCCTTGAAGAATGTGTGGAAGTCGAGAACATTATCTCGGAAAGCAAAAATGGCTATGTTTGAAGTAATAGTGGTTCCAACAATGTTGTATGGTTGCGAGGCGTGGGCTATGGACAGAGTAGTGCGCAGGAGGATGGATGTGCTGGAAATGAGATGTTTGAGGACAATGTGCGGTGTGACGTGGTTTGATCGAGTAAGTAACGTAAGGGTAAGAGAGGTGTGTGGAAATAAAAAGAGCGTGGTTGAGAGAGCAGAAGAGGGTGTTTTGAAATGGTTTGGGCACATGGAGAGAATGAGTGAGGAAAGATTGACCAAGAGGATATATGTGTCGGAGGTGGAGGGAACGAGGAGAAGAGGGAGACCAAATTGGAGGTGGAAAGATGGAGTGAAAAAGATTTTGTGTGATCGGGGCCTGAACATGCAGGAGGGTGAAAGGAGGGCAAGGAATAGAGTGAATTGGATCGATGTGGTATACCGGGGTTGACGTGCTGTCAGTGGATTGAATCAGGGCATGTGAAGCGTCTGGTGTAACCCATGGAAAGCTGTGTAGGTATGTATATTTGCGTGTGTGGACGTATGTATATACATGTGTATGGGGATAGGTTGGGCCATTTCTTTCGTCTGTTTCCTTGCGCTACCTCGCAAACGCGGGAGACAGCGACAAAGCAAAAAAAAAAAAAAAAAAAAAAAAAAATATATATATATATATATATATATATATATGTATATATATATATATATATATATATATATATATATATGTATATATATATATATTCTTTTCTTTTCTTTCATACTATTCGCCATTTCCCGCATTAGCGAGGTTGCGTTAAGAAGAAAGGACTGAACCTTTGAGGGAATATCCTCAAATGGCCCCCTTCTCTGTCCCTTCTTTTGGAAAATTAAAAAAAAACGAGAGGGGAGGATTTCCAGCCCCCCGCTTCCTTCCCTTTTAGTCGCCTTCTACGACACGCAGGGAATACGTGGGAAGTATTCTTTCTCCCCTATATATATATATATATATTTATATATATATATATATATATATATATATATATATATATATATATATATATATATAGACGTGTCGTGGAATAATTGGTGTACATGGAGTGTTCAGTGTTGTAAACGGAAATGGTGAAGAGCTTGTAGATTTGTGTGCTGAAAAAGGACTGGTGATTGGGAATATCTGGTTTAAAAAGAGAGATATGCATAAGTATACGTATGTAAGTAGGAGATATGGCCAGAGAGCGTTATTGAATTACGTGTTAATTGATAGGCGCGTGAAAGAGAGACTTTTGGATGTTAATGTGTTGAGAGGTGCAACTGGAGGGATGTCTGATCATTATCTTGTGGAGGCGAAGGTGAAGATTTGTAGAGGTTTTCAGAAAAGAAGAGAAAATGTTGGGGTGAAGAGAGTGGTGAGAGTAAGTGAGCTTGGGAAGGAGACTTGTGTGAGGAAGTGTCAGGAGGGACTGAGTGCAGAATGGAAAAATAACGTTTGGGGAGTGGGGGAGGAATGGGATGTATTTAGGGAAGTAGTGATGGCTTGTGCAAAATATGCTTGTGGCATGAGAAGCGTGGAAGGTGGGCAGATTAGAAAGGGTAGCGAGTGGTGGATGAAGAAGTGAGATTACTAGTGAAAGAGATGAGAGAAGCTTTTAGACGATTTTTGAAGGTAAATACTACAAATTATTGGGAGATTTATAAAAGAAAGAGGCAGGAGGTCAAGAGAAAGGTGGAAGAGGTGAAAAAGAGGGCAAATGAGAGTTGGGGTGAGGGAGTATCATTAAATTTTAGGGAGGATAAAAAGATGTTTTGAAAGTAGGTAACTAAAGTGCGTAAGACAAAAGAACAAATGGGAACATTGGTGAAAGGGGCTAATGGGGAGGTAATAACAAGTAGCGGTGATGTGAGGAGATGGAGTTAGTATATTGAAGGTTTTTTGAATGTGTTTGATGATAGATTGGCAGATATAGGGTGTTTTGGTCGAGGTGATGTGCAAAGTGAGAGGGTTAGGGAGAATGATTTGGTAAACAGAGAAGAGGTAGTGAAAGCTTTGCGGAAGATGCAAGCCGGCAAGGCATCGGGGTTGGATGGTATTGCAGAGGAATTTATTAAAAAAGGGGGTGACTGTATTGTTGACTGGTTGGTAAGGTTATTTAATGTATGTATGACTCATGGTGAGGTACCTGAGGATTGGCGAAATGTATGCATAGTGCCATTGTACAAAGGCAAAGGGGATAAAGGTAAGTTTTCAAATTACAGAGGTATAAGTTTGTCGAGTATTCCTGGTAAATTATATGGGAGGGTATTGATTGAGAGGGTGAAGCCATGTACAGAGCATCAGATTGGGGAAGAGCAGCCCGGCTTCAGTAGTGGTAGAGGATGTGTGGATCAGGTGTTTGCTTTGAAGAATGTATGTGAGAAATACTTAGAAAAACAAATGGATTTGTATTTAGCATTTATGGATCTGGAGAAGGCATATGATAGAGTTGATAGAGATGCTCTGTGAAAGGTATTAAGAATATATGGTGTAGGAGGCAAGTTGCTAGAAGTAGTGAAAAGTTTTTAACGAGGATGTAAGGCATGTGTACGTGTAGGAAGAGAGGAAAGTGATTGGTTCTCAGTGAATGTCGGCTTGCGGCAGGGATGCGTTGTTTAATCTATTTATGAATGGGGTTGTTAGGGAGGTGAATACAGAGTTTTGGAGAGAAGAGCAAGTATGCAGTCTGTTGTGGATGAGAGGGCTTGGGAAGTGAATCAGTTGTTGTTCGGTGATGATACAGCCCTGGTGGCTGATTCGGGTGAGAAACTGCAAAAGCTGGTGACTGAGGTTGGTAAAGTGTGTGAAAGAGGAAAGCTGAGAGTAAATGTGAATAAGAGCAAGGTTATTAGGTACAGTAGGTTTGAGGGACAACTCAATTGGGAGGTAGGTCTGAATGGAGAGAAACTGGAGGAAGTGAAGTGTTTTAGATATCTGGGAGGAATGGATTTGGCAGCGGATAGAACCTTGGAAGCGGAAGTGAATCACTGGGTGGGGGAGAGGGCGAAAATTCTGGGAGCGTGTAAAAATGTGTGGAAGGCGAAAACATTATCTCGGAAAGGAAATATGGGTATGTTTGAAGGAATAGTGGTTCCAACAATGTTGTATGATTGCGAGGCGTGGGCTACAGATAGGGTTGTGCGGCGGAGAGTGGATGTGTTGGAAATGAGATGTTTGAGGACAATATGTGGTGTGAGGTGGTTTGATTAAGTTATGAAAGGGTAAGAGAGATGTGTGGTGATGAAAAAAGTGTGGTTGAGAGAGCAGAAGAGGGTGTTTTGAAATGGTTTGGTCACATGGAGAGAATGAGTGAGGAAAGATTGACAAAGAGAATGTATGTGTCAGAGGTGGAGGGAACGAGGAGAAGTGGGAGACCAAATTGGAGGTGGAAAGATGGAGTGAAAAAGATTTTGAGCGATAGGGGCTTGAGCATGCAGGAAGATGAAAAGCGTGCAAGGAATAGAGTGAATTTGAACGATGTTGTATACCGGGGTAGACGTGCAGTCAGTTGATTGAACCAGGGCGTATGAAGCGTCTGGGGTAAACCATGGAAAGGTCTGTGGGGCCTGGATGTGGAAAGGGAGCTGTGGTTTCGGTGCATTATTACATGACAGCTAGAGACTGAGTGTGAACGAATGGGGCCTTTGTTGTCTTTTCCTAGCGCTACCTCACGGGCACGCAGGGGGAGGGGGATGTCATTTCATGTGTGGCGGGGTGTATATATGTATATATGTATGTATACGTTGAAATGTATAGGTATGTATATGTGCGTGTGTATATTCATGTGTATGTGGGTGGGCTGGGCCTTTCTTTCGTGTGTCTCCTTGCCCTACCTCGTTAACGCGGGAGACAGCGACAAAGTCTAATGAAATTTATATATATATATATATATATATATATATATATATATATATATATATATATATATATATATATATATATATTTATATATATTGTTAGGAACGTGCGTGTTCGTTGTGTTGTAGAAATTTGTATGTTACAGGTAAGTCACGTGATGACCTGGGTGTATCTCAAGAGACTCCTGGGCCACTGCCACGCTGCCTGCCCCCCCCCCCCCCCCAGCCCCTCGCCGACTGGTCAGTGAGCCGTGCTTGTCACATCGGGTAGCGTTGTCAAGTGACCCGGGGTCAGCCACGAGGTCATGTCTGGGGAAGGTCACCTCCTCATCCTCGTGGCGTCGTCAGAGATGTAGGACGGGACCTTAAACGGTATGAAGGTAGGACGTTAGGCCAGCAGCCAATCTCACTCGGGATGAGTTTTGATTCTTTTGACCAGAGTAATGTCATTCCTCCTTATTGTACTCGAGTTGAGGCAGGTCAGGACGGGGCTGGCCGCTCCCGGCTGGCTTCCACTCCAATAAAAGCCCTTGACGACTGCTTGGCCGTGATTCCTTCAGCCATCACGTGCCCAGCAGGTAATGTAGGTTTTCCTTGTCTCAAACCTCGTCGCCACTGTGGCCCACTGTGGCCCACTGTGGCCCACTGTACCCCAATGTGCCCCAATGTGCCCCAATGTGCCCCACTGTCATAGAATTGCCCACCGATAGAGTGTATCTTGTATCATTTTCTGTAGTCAAATTGTTATGAAGGAAAGAGAACTCCTTGTTTGAATTCTTGCCTGGAACATGGAGTGTTAAGTGTTAACACCCTCTCAGTCAATACCCTCCCATATAATTTACCAGGAATACTCAACAAACTTATACCTCTGTAATTTGAGCACTCACTCTTATCCCCTTTGCCTTTGTACAATGGCACTATGCACGCATTCCGCCAATCCTCAGGCACTTCACCATGAGTCATACATACACTGAATACCCTCACCGACCAGTCAACAACACAGTCACCACCTTTTTTAATGAATTAATAAATTGATAAATTAATAAATTCATCTAACACATTCAACAAACCTTCAAAATACTCACTCCATCTCCTTCTCACATCACCACTACTTTTTATCACCTCCCCATTAGCCCCTCTTCACTGAAGTTCCCATTTGTTACCTTGTCTTACGCACTTTATTTACCTCCTTCCAAAACATCTTTTAATTCTCCCTAAAATTTAATGATACTCTCTCACCCCAACTCTCATTTGCCCTCATTTTCACCTCTTGCACCTTTCTCTTGACCTGCCTCTTTCTTTTATACATCTCCCAGTCATATGCATTATTCCCATGCAAAATTCGTCCAAATGCTTCTCTCTTCTCTTTCACTAATAATCTAACTTCTTCATCCCACCACTCAGTACCTTTTCTAATCTGCCCACCTCCCACGCTTCTCATGCCACAAGCATCTTTTGTGCAAGCCATCACTGCTTCCCTAAATACATCCCATTCCTCCCCCACTCCCCTTACTTCCTTTGCTCTCACCTTTTTCCATTCTGTACTCAGTCTCTCCTGGTACTTCCTCACACAAGTCTCCTTCCCAAGCTCACTTATTCTCACCACCCTCTTCACCCCAATATTCACTCTTCTTTTCTGAAAACCCATACAAATCTTCACCTTCGCCTCCACAAGATAATGATCAGACATCCCTCCAGTTGCACCTCTCAGCACATTAACATCCAAAAGTCTCTCTTTCACGCACCTATCAGTTAACACGCAATCTAATAACGCTCTCTGGCCATCTCTCCTACTTACATAGGTATACTTATGTATATCTCTCTTTTTAAATCAGGTATTCCCAGTCACCAGTCCTTTTCCAGCACATAAATCTACAAGCTCTTCACCATTTCCTTTTACAACACTGAACACCCCATGTATACCAATTATTCCCTCAACTGCCACATTACTCACCTTTGCATTCAAATCACCCATCACTATAACCCGATCTCGTGCATTAAAACTACTAACACACTCATTCAGCTGCTCCCAAAACACTTGCCTCTCATGATCTTTCTTCTCATGCCCAGGTGCATATGCACCAATAATCACCCATCTCTCTCCATCCACTGTCAGTTTTACACATATCAATCTAGAATTTACTTTCTTACACTCTATCACATACTCCCACCACTCCTGTTTCAGGAGTAGTGCTACTCCTTCCCTTGCTCTTGTCCTCTCACTAACCCCTGACTTTACTCCCAAGACATTCCCAAACCACTCCTCCCCTTTACCCTTGAGCTTCGTTTCACTCAGAGCCAAAACATCCAGGTTCCTTTCCTCAAACATACTACCTATCTCTCTTTTTTTCTCATCTTGGTTACATCCACACACATTTAGACACCCCAATCTGAGCCTTCGAGGAGGATGAGCACTCCTCGCATGACTCCTTCTTCTGTTTCCCCTTTTAGAAAGTTAAAATACAAAGAGGGGAGGGTTTCTAGCCCCCCGTTGCCGTCCCCTCTAGTCGCCTTCTACGACACGTGAGGAATGCGTGGGAAGTATTCTTTCTCCCCTATCCCCCAGGGATAGGTAGTATGCCATATATTTTCAAAGTCTGCATTATCCAGAAGAGAATGTTCCTTCCATTCTTATATATTTCTTATGGTACTTTCTATTCTAAGTAAGATTCATCTTTTCAAGCACCTCTACAGCCACTTTAAATTGGCATACTTGGTGATTGAAAGCATTATATTTGTCACATTTCTTTTCCTTGTGCATCTGGCAACTACTTTACTCATGTTATAGGCAAAACAAGACAAATTCTTCTACAAATATTTTGAAAATAGCTGCTGCTTAATCAGCAGCAAAAATGTTTGGAGAATATATATATATATATATATATATATATATATATATATATATATATATATATATATATATATATATATATATATATATATATATATATATATATATATATATATACATATATATACCATCCATGGTAAGGTTATTTAATGTATGTATGACTCATGGTGAGGTGCCTGAGGATTGGCGGAATGCGTGCATAGTGCCATTGTACAAAGGCAAAGGGGATAAGAGTGAGTGCTCAAATTACAGAGGTATAAGATTGTTGAGTATTCCTGGCAAATTGTATGGGAGGGTATTGATTGAGAGGGTGAAGGCATGTACAGAGCATCAGATTGGGGAAGAGCAGTGTGGTTTCAGAAGTGGTAGAGGATGTGTGGATCAGGTGTTTGCTTTGAAGAATGTATGTGAGAAATACTTAGAAAAGCAAATGGATTTGTATGTAGCATTTATGGATCTGTAGAAGGCATATGATAGAGTTGACAGAGATGCTCTGTGGAAGGTATTAAGAATATATGGTGTGGGAGGCAAGTTGTTAGAAGCAGTGAAAAGTTTTTATCGAGGATGTAAGGCATGTGTACGTGTAGGAAGAGAGGAAAGTGATTGGTTCTCAGTGAATGTAGGTTTGCGGCAGAGGTGTGTGATGTCTCCATGGTTGTTTAATTTGTTTATGGATGGGGTTGTTAGGGAGGTGAATGCAAGAGTTTTGGAAAGAGGGGCAAGGATGAAGTCTGTTGGGGATGAGAGAGCTTGGGAAGTGAGTCAGTTGTTGTTGGCTGATGATACAGCGCTGGTGGCTGATTCATGTGAGAAACTGCAGAAGATGGTGACTGAGTTTGGTAAAGTGTGTGAAAGAAGAAAGTTAATAGTAAATGTGAATAAGAGCAAGGTTATTAGGTACAGTAGGGTTGAGGGTCAAGTCAATTGGGAGATGAGTTTGAATGGAGAAAAACTGGAGGAAGTGAAGTGTTTTAGATATCTGGGAGTGGATCTGGCAGCGGATGGAAACATGGAAGCGGAAGTGGATCATAGGGTGGGGGAGGGGGCGAAAATTCTGGGAGCCTTGAAGAATGTGTGGAAGTCGAGAACATTATCTCGGAAAGCAAAAATGGGTATGTTTGAAGGAATAGTGGTTCCAACAATGCTGTATGGTTGCGAGGCGTGGACTATGGATAGAGTTGTGCGCAGGAGGATGGATGTGCTGGAAATGAGATGTTTGAGGACAATTTGTGGTGTGAGGTGGTTTGATCGAGTAAGTAACGTAAGGGTAAGAGAGATGTGTGGAAATAAAAAGAGCGTGGTTGAGAGAGCAGAAGAGGGTGTTTTGAAATGGTTTGGTCACATGGAGAGAATGAGTGAGGAAAGATTGACCAAGAGGATATATGTGTCGGAGGTGGAGGGAACGAGGAGAAGAGGGAGACCAAATTGGAGGTGGAAAGATGGAGTGAAAAAGATTTTGTGTGATCGGGGCCTGAACATGCAGGAGGGTGAAAGGAGGGCAAGGAATAGAGTGAATTGGAGCGATGTGGTATACCGGGGTTGACGTGCTGTCAGTGGATTGAATCAAGGCATGTGAAGCGTCTGGGGTAAACCATGGAAAGCTGTGTAGGTATGTATATTTGCGTGTGTGGACGTATGTATATACATGTGTATGGGGGGGGGGGGGTTGGGCCATTTCTTTCGTCTGTTTCCTTGCGCTACCTCGCAAACGCGGGAGACAGCGACAAAGCAAAAAAAAAAAAAAAAAATATATATATATACGAAGCTGGGACGCCATTTGGTAAACATGTTTACCAAATGGCGTCCTAGCTTCGTCTCTTCGATGTATATCAACTGACTGTTATATTTCTCTCTTGTGTCTTCCTGATGATGTGATTATTACACGAAAGTGCACTTGGGAACTTTTCGTGTTTCATTTTCCCCGTGGACTCATAGGAATATCTTGATCACGCGCAAAATTGTGATCCTTTCCAACATATATATATATATATATATATATATATATATATATATATATATATATATATATATATATATATATATAAATATATTTATTTATATTTTTTTTATTATACTTTGTCGCTGTCTCCGCTGTATATATATATATATATATATATATATATATATATATATATATATATATATATATATATATATATATATCAAAACAATATTGCTTTAATCATAAGAATAAGAGTTTTTGATATTTAGATTTTATTACTTTACAATTATAATATATAGATATATATTATGGCAGTGTCGGGCATCTCCTGATCGTGTGTTGCCATCATGTTATTTCTATATTTTTTCTGGTACATAAGCAGGAGTCAGTTAGCGTAATACATAAGGTACAGTGGCTCCTGTACTTCCTCTGGTACAGTTTGTCTCATGATCGCCCGTGCTACACAGACATTTAGATAAACAAAGGAATATCATTTGACTTTTTATTTCTTTGATTAATGCAGCCTGATAAGATTAGATAGGATAAGGTAAACATATCAGTTCTCTGTACTGAGGTCACGTGTTCTGTTGTTGGTGGGCAGGTGGTCCTACAGTGTTGCCATATTTAGGTTACAAATTGTCCAACAAATTCATTATATGTATATATACATACATATATATATATATATATATATATATATATATATATATATATATATATATATATATATATATATATATATATATATATATATATATATATGTATGTATAGATATATGCAGACATATGTATATATCGATAAGCATACGTATATGTATGTGTATATACATGTATGTATATATGTGTTTAACTGAGTGATTAGGTCTTTCCTCAACTGTCTCCTGGCGCTGCCATTCCCGTCGCCACCCTGCCACACATGAAATGGCATCCCCTCCCCCGCACGCGCGCGAGGTAATGCTAGGAAAAGACAACAAAGACCACATTCGTGATTTGAATGCAAAGGTGAGTAATATGGCAGTTGAGGGAATAATTGGTATACATGGGGTGTTCAGTGTTGTAAATGGAAATGGTGAAGAGCTTGTAGATTTATGTGCTGAAAAAGGACTGGTGATTGGGAATACCTGGTTTAAAAAGCGAGATATACATAAGTATACTTATGTAAGTAGGGGAGATGGCCAGAAAGCGTTATTGGATTACGTGTTAATTGACAGGCGTGCGAAAGAGAGACTTTTGGATGTTAATGTGCTGAGAGGTGCAACTGGAGGGATGTCTGATCATTATCTTGTGGAGGCTAAGGTGAAGATTTGTATGGGTTTTCAGAAAAGAAGAGAGAATGTTGGGGTGAAGAGGGTGGTGAGAGTAAGTGAGCTTGGGAAGGAGACTTGTGTGAGGAAGTACCAGGAGAGACTGAGTACAGAATGGAAAAAGGTGAGAGCAAAGGAGGTAAGGGGAGTGGGGGAGGAATGGGATGTATTTAGGGAAGCAGGCTTGTTCAAAAGATGCTTGTGGCATAAGAAGCGAGGGAGGTTGGCAGATTAAAAAGGGTAGTGAGTGGTGGGATGAAGAAGTAAGATTATTAGTGAAAGAGAAGAGAGAGGCATTTAGACGATTTTTGTAGGAAAATAATGCAAATGACTGGAAGATGTATGAAGGAAAGACAGGAGAACAAGAAAAAGGTGCAAGAGGTGAAAAAGAGGGCAAATGAGAGTTGGGGTGAGAGAGTATCATTAAATTTTAGGGAAAATAAAAAGACGTTTTAGAAGGAGGTAAATAAAAGTGCGTAAGACAAGGGGGCTAATGGGGGGAGGGGGGGATAACAAGTAGTGGTGATGTGAGAAGGAGATGGAGTGAGTATTTTGAAGGTTTGTTGAATGTGTTTGATGGTAGAGTGGCAGATATAGGGTGTTTTGGTCGGGGTGTTGTGCAAGTTAGAGGGTTAGGGAGAATGATTTGGTAAACCGAGAAGAGGTAGTAAAAGCTTTCCGGAAGATGAAAGCCGACAAGGCAGCAGGTTTGGATGGTATTGCAGTGGAATATATCTAAAAAGGGGGTGACTGTATTGTTGACTGGTTGGTAAGGTTATTTAATGAATGTATGACTCATGGTGAGGTGCCTGAGGATTGGCGGAGTGCTTGCATAGTGCCACTGTACAAAGGCAAAGGGAATAAAAGTGAGTGCTCAAATTACATAGGTATAAGTTTGAGTATTCCTTGGAAATTTTATGGGAGTGTATTGATTGAGAGGGTGAAGGCATGTACAGAGCATCAGATTGGGGAAGAGCAGTCTGGATTCAGAAGTGGTAGAGGATGTGTGAATCAATTGTTTGCTTTGAAGAATGTATGTGAGAAATACTTAGAAAAGCAAATGGATTTGTATGTAGCATTTATGGATCTGGAGAAGGCATATGATGGAGTTGATAGAGATGCTCTGTGGAAGGTGTTAAGAATATATGGTGTGGGAGGCAAATTGTTAGAAGCAGTGAAAAGTTTTTATCGAGGATGTAAGGCATGTGTACGTTTTTGGAAAGAAGGTTAAGTATGCATTCTGTTGTGGATGAGAGAGCTTGGGATGTGAGTCAGTTGCTGTTCGCTGATGATACAGCGCTGGTGGCTGATTCGGGTGAGAAACTGCAGAAGCTTGTGACTGAGTTTGGTAAAGTGTGTGGGAGAAGAAAGCTGAAAGTAAATGTGAATAAGAGCAAGGTTATTAGGAACAGTATGGTTGAGGGACAAGTCAATTGGGAGGTAAGTTTGAGTGGAGAAAAACTTCTCCTCGTTTCCTCCACCTCTAACACATGTAATCTCTTTGTCAATCTTTCTTCACTCATTCTGTCTATGTGACCAAACCATTTCGAAACACCCTCTTCTGCTCTCTCAACCACGCTCTTTTTATTTCCACACATCTCCCTTACCCTTTCATTACTTACTCGATCAAATCACCTCACACCACATATTGTCCTCAAACATCTCATTTCCAGCACATCCACCCTCCTCTGCACAACTCTATTATGTACACATTGTTGGAACCACTATTCCTTTAAACATACCCATTTTTGCTTTCCGAGAAAACGTTCTGGCTTTCCACGCATTTTTCAACTCTTCCAGAACTTTCGCCCCCCTCCCCCACTCAGTGACTCACTTCCGCTTCCATGGTTCCATCCGCCGCCAAATCCACTCCCAGATATCAAAAACACTTCACTTCCTCCAGTTTTTCTCCATTAAAACTCACCTCCCAGTTGACTCGTCCCTCAACCTTACTGTACCTAATAACCTTGCTCTCATTCACATTTACTCTTAGTTTTCTTCTTTCACACACTTTACCAAATTCAGTCACCAGCTTCTGCAGTTTCTCACCCGAATCAGCCACCAGAGCTATATCATCAGTGAACAACTGACTCACTTCCCAAGTTCTCTCATCTCCAACAGACTGTATACTTGCCCCTCTCTCTAAAACTCTTGCATTCACCTCCCTAACAACCCCATCCATAAACAAATGAAACAACCATAGAGACATCACTCACCCCTGCCGCAAACCGACATTCACTGAGAACCAATCACTTTCCTCTCTTCCTACACGTACACATGCCTTACATCCTCGATAAAAACTTCACTGCTTCTAGCAACTTGTCTCCCACACAATATATTCTTAATGCCTTTCATAGAGCATCTCTATCAACTCTATCATATGCTTTCTCCAGATCCATAAATGCTACATACAGATCCATTTGCTTTTCTAAGTATTTCTCACATACATTCTTCAAAGCAAACTCCTGATCCACACAACCTCTACCACTTCTGAAACCACACTGCTCCTCCCCAATCTAATGCTTTGTGCATACCTTCACCCTCTCAATCAATACCCTCCCATATGATTTCCCAGGAATTCTCAACAAACTTATACATCTGTACTTTGAGCACTTACCCTGAATCATCCATACATTAATAACCTTACCAACCAGTCAACAACACAGTCACCCTCTTTTATGATAAATTCCACTGCAATACCATCCAAACACGCTGCCTTGCCGGCTTTCATCCTCCGCAAAGATTTTACTACCTCCTCTCAGTTTATCAAATCATTCTCCCTAACCCTCTCACTTTGCACACCATCTCGACCAAAACACCCTATATCTGCCGCTCTATCATGAAACACATTCAACAATCCTTCAAAATGCTCACTCCATCTCCTCACATCACCACTACTTGTTATCACCTCCCCATTTGCCCCCTTCACCGACGTTTCCATTTGTTCCCTTGTCTTACTCACTTTATTTATTTACCTCCGTCCCAAACATCTTTTTATTCTCCCTAAAATTTAATGATACTCTCTCACCCCAACTCCCATTTGCCCTCTTTTTCACCTCTTGCACCTTTCTCTTGACCTCCTGTCTCTTTCTTTTATACATCTCCCACTCAATTGAATTTTTCCCCTGTAAAAATCGTCCAAATGCCTCTCTCTTCTCTTTCACTAATAATCTTACTTCTTCATCCCACCACTCACTACCCTTTCTAATCAACCCATCTCCCACTCTTCTCATGCCACAAGCATCTTTTGCGCAATCCATCACTGCTTCCCTAAATACATCCCATTCCTCCCCCAATACCCTTACTTCCTTTGTTCTCACCGTGTTCCATTCTGTGCTCAGTCTCTTCTGGTAATTCCTCACACAAGTCTCCTTCTCGAGCTCACTTACTCTCACCACTCTCTTCACCCCAACATTCTCTCTTCTTTTCTGAAAACCTCTGGAAATCTTCACCTTCGCCTCCACAAGATAATGATGAGACATCCCTCCAGTTGCACCTCTCAGCACATTAACATCCAAAAGTTTCTCTTTCGTGCGTCTATCAATTAACACCTAATCCAATAACGCTCTCTGGCCATCTCTCCTACTTTCATACGTATACTTATGTACATCTTGCTTTTTAAACCTGGTATTCCCAATCACCAGTTCTTTTTCACCACATAAATGTACATAAATCTACAAGCTCTTCACCATTTCCATTTACAACACTGAACACGCCATGTACACCAATTATTCCCTCAATTGCCACATTACTCACCTTTGCATTCAAATCACCCATCACTATAACCCGGTCTCGGGCATCGAAACTACTAACACACTCACTCAGCTGCTCCCAAAACACTTTCCTCTCATGATCTTTCTTCTCATGTCCAGGTGCATATGCACTAATAATCACCCATCTCTTTCCATTCACTTTCAGCTTTACCCATATCAATCTAGAGTTTACTTTCTTACACTTTATCACACTCCCATCACTCCTGTTTCAGGAGTAGTGCTACTACTTCCCTTGCTCTTGTCCTTTCATCAACCCTTGACTTTACTCCCAAAACATTCCCAAACCACTCTTCCCCTATACTCTTGAGCTCCTTTCACTCAGAGCCAAAACATCGAGGTTCCTTTCCTCAAACATACTACCTATCTCCCCTTTTTTCTCGTCTTGGTTACATCTTTATACATTTAGACAACCCAATCTGAGCCTTTTATATAATTTTTTTTTTTTTTTGCTTTGTCGCTGTATCCCGCGTTTGCGAGGTAGCGCAAGGAAACAGACGAAAGAAATGGCCCAACCCACCCCCATACACATGTATATACATACGTCCACACACGCAAATATACATATCTACACAGCTTTCCATGGTTTACCCCAGACGCTTCACATGCCCTGATTCAATCCACTGACAGCACGTCAACTCCTGTATACCACATCGATCCAATATTCCTTGCCCTCCTTTCACCCTCCTGCATGTTCAGGCCCCGATCACACAAAATCTTTTTCACTCCATCTTTCCACCTCCAATTTAGTCTCCCACTTCTCCTCGTTCCCTCCACCTCCGACACATATATCCTCTTGGTCAATCTTTCCTCACCCATTCTCTCCATGTGCCCAAACCATTTCAAAACACCCTCTTCTGCTCTCTCAACCACGCTCTTTTTATTTCCACACATCTCTTTTACCCTTACGTTACTTACTCGATCAAACCACCTCACACCACACATTGTCCTCAAACATCTCATCTCCAGCCCATCCATCCTCCTGCGCACAACTCTATCCATAGCCCAAGCCTCGCAACCATACAACATTGTTGGAACCACTATTCCTTCAAACATAACCATTTTTGCTTTCGGAGATAATGTTCTCGACTTCCACACATTCTTCAAGGCTCCCAGGATTTTCGCCCCCTCCCCCACCCTATAATCCACTTCCGCTTCCATGGTTCCATCCGCTGCCAGATCCACTCCCAGATATCTAAAACACTTTACTTCCTCCAGTTTTTCTCCATTCAAACTTACCTCCCAATTGACTTGACCCTCAACCCTACTGTACCTAATAACCTTGCTCTTATTCACATTTACTCTTAACTTTCTTCTTTCACACACTTTACCAAACTCAGTCACCAGCTTCTGCAGTTTCTCACATGAATCAGCCACCAGCGCTGTATCATCAGCCAACAACAACTGACTCACTTCCGAAGCTCTCTCATCCACAACAGACTTCATACTTGCCCCTCTTTCCAAAAGTCTTGCATTCACCTCCCTAACAACCCCATCCATAAACAAATTAAACAACCATGGAGACATCACACACCCCTGCCGCAAACCTACATTCACTGAGAACCAATTACTTTCCTCTCTTCCTACACGTACACATGCCTTACATCCTCGATAAAAACTTTTCACTGCTTCTAACAACTTGCCTCCCACACGATATATTCTTAATACCTTCCACAGAGCATCTCTATCAACTCTATCATATGCCTTCTCCAGATCCATAAATGCTACATACAAATCCATTTGCTTTTCTAAGTATTTCTCACATACATTCTTCAAAGCAAACACCTGATCCACACATCGCCTACCACTTCTGAAACCACACTGCTCTTCCCCAATTTGATGCTCTGTACATGCCTTCACCCTCTCAATCAATACCCTCCCATATAATTTACCAGGAGTACTCAACAAACTTACACCTCTGTAATTTGAGCACTCACTCTTATCCCCTTTGCCTTTGTACAACGGCACTATGCACGCATTCCGCCAATCCTCAGGAACCTCACCATGAGTCATACATACATTAAATAACCTTACCAACCAGTTAATAATACAGTCACCCCCTTTTTTAATAAATTCCACTGCAATACCATCCAAACCTGCTGCCTTGCCGGCTTTCATCTTCCGCAAAGCTTTTACTACCTCTTCTCTGTTTACGAAATCATTTTCCCTAACCCTCTCACTTTGCACACCACCTCGACCAAAACATCCTATATCTGCCACTCTATCATCAAAGACATTCAACAAACCTTCAAAATACTCACTCCATCTCCTTCTCACATCACCACTACTTGTTATCACCTCCCCATTTGCGCCCTTCACTGAAGTTCCCATTTGCTCCCTTGTCTTACGCACTTTATTTACCTCCTTCCAGAACATCTTTTTATTCTCCCTAAAATTTAATGATACTCTCTCACCCCAACTCTCATTTGCCCTCTTTTTCACCTCTTGCACCTTTCTCTTGACCTCCTGTCTCTTTCTTTTATACATCTCCCACTCAATTGCATTTTTTCCCTGCAAAAATCGTCCAAATGCCTCTCTCTTCTCTTTCACTAATAATCTTACTTCTTCATCCCACCACTCACTACCCTTTCTAATCAACCCACCTCCCACTCTTCTCATGCCACAAGCATCTTTTGCGCAATCCATCACTGATTCCCTAAATACATCCCATTCCTCCCCCACTCCCCTTACTTCCATTGTTCTCTCCTTTTTCCATTCTGTACTCAGTCTCTCCTGGTACTTCCTCACACAAGTCTCCTTCCCAAGCTCACTTACTCTCACCACCCTCTTCACCCCAACATTCACTCTTCTTTTCTGAAAACCCATACAAATCTTCACCTTAGCATCCAGAATTAATGATCAGACATCCCTCCAGTTGCACCTCTCAGCACATTAACATCCAAAAGTCTCTCTTTCGCGCGGCTGTCAATTAACACGTAATCCAATAACGCTCTCTGGCCATCTCTCCTACTTACATACGTATACTTATGTATATCCCGCTTTTTAAACCAGGTATTCCCAATCACCAGTCCTTTTTCAGCACATAAATCTCCAAGCTCTTCACCATTTCCATTTACAACACTGAACACCCCATGTATACCAATTATTCCCTCAACTGCCACATTACTCACCTTTGCATTCAAATCACCCATCACTATAACCCGGTCTCGTGCATCAAAACCACTAACACACTCATTCAGCTGCTCCCAAAACACTTGCCTCTCATGATCTTTCTTCTCATGCCCAGGTGCATATGCACCAATAATCACCCATCTCTCTCCATCAACTTTCAGTTTTACCCATATTAATCGAGAATTTACTTTCTTTCATTGTATCACATACTCCCACAACTCCTGTTTCAGGAGTACTGCTACTCCTTCCCTTGCTCTTGTCCTCTCACTAACCCCTGACTTTACTCCCAAGACATATATATATATATATATATATATATATATATATATATATATATTTATTTATGTATTTATTTATTTTGCTTTGTCGCTGTCTCCCGCGTTAGCGAGGTAGCGCAAGGAAACAGACGAAAGAATGGCTCAACCCACCCACATACACATGTATATACATACACGTCCACATACGCAAATATACATACCTATACATCTCAATGTACACATATATATATACACACACAGACATATACATATATACACATGTACATAACTCATACTGTCTGTCTTTGTTCATTCCCATCGCCACCCCGCCACACATGGAATAACAACCCCCCCCCCTCATATGTGCGAGGTAGCGCTAGGAAAAGACGACAAAGGCCCCATTCATTCACACTCAGTCTCTAGCTGTCATGTAATAATGCACCGAAACCACAGCTCCCTTTCCACATCCAGGCCCCACAGAACTTTCCATGGTTTACCCCAGACGCTTCACATGCCCTGGTTCTATCCATTGACAGCACGTCGACCCCGGTATGCCACATCGTTCCAATTCACTCTATTCCTTGCACGCCTTTCACCCTCCTGCATGTTCAGGCCTCGATCACTCAAAATCTTTTTCACTCCATCTTTCCACCTCCAATTTAGGTCTCCCACTTCTCCTCGTTCCCTCCACCTCCGACACATATATCCTCTTGGTCAATCTTTCCTCACCCATTCTCTCCATGTGCCCAAACCATTTCAAAACACCCTCTTCTGCTCTCTCAACCACGCTCTTTTTATTTCCACACATCTCTCTTACCCTTACGTTACTTACTCGATCAAACGACCTCACACCACACATTGTCCTCAAACATCTCATCTCCAGCCCATCCACCTCCTGCGCACAACTCTATCCATAGCCCAAGCCTCGCAGCCATACAACATTGTTGGAACCACTATTCCTTCAGACATAACCATTTTTGCTTTCGAGATAATGTTCTCGACTTCCACACATTCTTCAAGGCTCCCAGATTTTCGCCCCCTCCCCCACCCTATAATCCACTTCCGCTTCCATGGTTCCATCCGCTGCCAGATGCACTCCCAGATATCTAAAACACTTTACTTCCTCCAGTTTTTCTCCATTCAAACTTACCTCCCAATTGACTTGACCCTCAACCCTACTGTACCTAATAACCTTGCTCTTATTCACATTTACTCTTAACTTTCTTCTTTCACACACTTTACCAAACTCAGTCACCAGCTTCTGCAGTTTCTCACATGAATCAGCCACCAGCGCTGTATCATCAGCCAACAACAACTGACTCACTTCCGAAGCTCTCTCATCCACAACAGACTTCATACTTGCCCCTCTTTCCAAAAGTCTTGCATTCACCTCCCTAACAACCCCATCCATAAACAAATTAAACAACCATGGAGACATCACACACCCCTGCCGCAAACCTACATTCACTGAGAACCAATTACTTTCCTCTCTTCCTACACGTACACATGCCTTACATCCTCGATAAAAATTTTTCACTGCTTCTAACAACTTGCCTCCCACACCATATATTCTTAATACCTTCCACAGAGCATCTCTATCAACTCTATCATATGCCTTCTCCAGATCCATAAATGCTACATACAAATCCATTTGCTTTTCTAAGTATTTCTCACATACATTCTTCAAAGCAAACACCTGATCCACACATCGCCTACCACTTCTGAAACCACACTGCTCTTCCCCAATTTGATGCTCTGTACATGCCTTCACCCTCTCAATCAATACCCTCCCATATAATTTACCAGGAGTACTCAACAAACTTACACCTCTGTAATTTGAGCACTCACTCTTATCCCCTTTGCCTTTGTACAACGGCACTATGCACGCATTCCGCCAATCCTCAGGAACCTCACCATGAGTCATACATACATTAAATAACCTTACCAACCAGTTAATAATACAGTCACCCCCTTTTTTTAATAAATTCCACTGCAATACCATCCAAACCTGCTGCCTTGCCGGCTTTCATCTTCCGCAAAGCTTTTACTACCTCTTCTCTGTTTACGAAATCATTTTCCCTAACCCTCTCACTTTGCACACCACCTCGACCAAAACACCCTATATCTGCCACTCTATCATCAAAGACATTCAACAAACCTTCAAAATACTCACTCCATCTCCTTCTCACATCACCACTACTTGTTATCACCTCCCCATTTGCGCCCTTCACTGAAGTTCCCATTTGCTCCCTTGTCTTACGCACTTTATTTACCTCCTTCCAGAACATCTTTTTATTCTCCCTAAAATTTAATGATACTCTCTCACCCCAACTCTCATTTGCCCTCTTTTTCACCTCTTGCACCTTTCTCTTGACCTCCTGTCTCTTTCTTTTATACATCTCCCACTCAATTGCATTTTTTCCCTGCAAAAATCGTCCAAATGCCTCTCTCTTCTCTTTCACTAATAATCTTACTTCTTCATCCCACCACTCACTACCCTTTCTAATCAACCCACCTCCCACTCTTCTCATGCCACAAGCATCTTTTGCGCAATCCATCACTGATTCCCTAAATACATCCCATTCCTCCCCCACTCCCCTTACTTCCATTGTTCTCTCCTTTTTCCATTCTGTACTCAGTCTCTCCTGGTACTTCCTCACACAAGTCTCCTTCCCAAGCTCACTTACTCTCACCACCCTCTTCACCCCAACATTCACTCTTCTTTTCTGAAAACCCATACAAATCTTCACCTTAGCATCCAGAATTAATAATCAGACATCCCTCCAGTTGCACCTCTCAGCACATTAACATCCAAAAGTCTCTCTTTCGCGCGGCTGTCAATTAACACGTAATCCAATAACGCTCTCTGGCCATCTCTCCTACTTACATACGTATACTTATGTATATCCCGCTTTTTAAACCAGGTATTCCCAATCACCAGTCCTTTTTCAGCACATAAATCTACAAGCTCTTCACCATTTCCATTTACAACACTGAACACCCCATGTATACCAATTATTCCCTCAACTGCCACATTACTCACCTTTGCATTCAAATCACCCATCACTATAACCCGGTCTCGTGCATCAAAACCACTAACACACTCATTCAGCTGCTCCCAAAACACTTGCCTCTCATGATCTTTCTTCTCATGCCCAGGTGCATATGCACCAATAATCACCCATCTCTCTCCATCAACTTTCAGTTTTACCCATATTAATCGAGAATTTACTTTCTTTCATTGTATCACATACTCCCACAACTCCTGTTTCAGGAGTACTGCTACTCCTTCCCTTGCTCTTGTCCTCTCACTAACCCCTGACTTTACTCCCAAGACATATATATATATATATATATATATATATATATATATATATATATATATATATATATATATATATATATATATATATATATAAATATATATATCCTCGATAAAAACTTTTCACTGCTTCTAACAACTTGCCTCCCACACCATATATTCTTAATACCTTCCACAGAGCATCTCTATCAACTCTATCATATGCCTTCTCCAGATCCATAAATGCTACATACAAATCCATTTGCTTTTCTAAGTATTTCTCACATACATTCTTCAAAGCAAACACCTGATCCACACATCCTCTACCACTTCTGAAACCACACTGCTCTTCCCCAATCTGATGCTCTGTACATGCCTTCACCCTCTCAATCAATACCCTCCCATATAATTTACCAGGAATACTCAACAAACTTATACCTCTGTAATTTGAGCACTCACGTGTAGGAAGAGAGGAAAGTGATTGGTTCTCAGTGAATGTAGGTTTGCGGCAGGGGTGTGTGATGTCTCCATGGTTGTTTAATTTGTTTATGGATGGGGTTGTTAGGGAGGTAAATGCAAGAGTTTTGGAAAGAGGGGCAAGTATGAAGTCTGTTGGGGATGAGAGAGCTTGGGAAGTGAGTCAGTTGTTGTTCGCTGATGATACAGCGCTGGTGGCGGATTCATGTGAGAAACTGCAGAAGCTGGTGACGGAGTTTGGTAAAGTGTGTGGAAGAAGAAAGTTAAGAGTAAATGTCAATAAGAGCAAGGTTATTAGGTACAGTAGGGTTGAGGGTCAAGTCAATTGGGAGGTGAGTTTGAATGGTGAGAGGCTGGAGGAAGTGAAGTGTTTTAGATATCTGGGAGTGGATCTGTCAGCGGATGGAACCATGGAAGCGGAAGTGGATCATAGGGTGGGGGAGGGGGCGAAAATTTTGGGAGCCTTGAAAAATGTGTGGAAGTCGAGAACATTATCCCGGAAAGCAAAAATGGGTATGTTTGAAGGAATAGTGGTTCCAACAATGTTGTATGGTTGCGAGGCGTGGGTTATGGATAGAGTTGTGCGCAGGAGGATGGATGTGCTGGAAATGAGATGTTTGAGGACAATGTGTGGTGTGAGGTGGTTTGATCGAGTAAGTAACGTAAGGGTAAGAGGGATGTGTGGAAATAAAAAGAGCGTGGTTGAGAGAGCAGAAGAGGGTGTTTTGAAGTGGTTTGGGCACATGGAGAGAATGAGTGAGGAAAGATTGACCAAGAGGATATATGTGTCGGAGGTGGAGGGAACGAGGAGAAGAGGGAGACCAAATTGGAGGTGGAAAGATGGAGTGAAAAGGATTTTGTGTGATCGGGGCCTGAACATGCAGGAGGGTGAAAGGAGGGCAAGGAATAGAGTGAATTGGAGCGATGTGGTATACAGGGGTTGACGTGCTGTCAGTGGATTGAATCAAGGCATGTGAAGCGTCTGGGGTAAACCATGGAAAGCTGTGTAGGTATGTATATTGCGTGTGTGGACGTGTGTATGTACATGTGTATGGGGGGGGGTTGGGCCATTTCTTTCGTCTGTTTCCTTGCGCTACCTCGCAAACGCGGGAGACAGCGACAAAGTATAAAAAAAAAAAAAAAAAAAAATATATATATATATATATATATATATATATATATATATATATATATATATATATATATATATATATATATATATATATATATATTTATTTATGTATTTATTTATTTTGCTTTGTCGCTGTCTCCCGCGTTAGCGAGGTAGCGCAAGGAAACAGACGAAAGAATGGCTCAACCCACCCACATACACATGTATATACATACACGTCCACATACGCAAATATACATACCTATACATCTCAATGTACACATATATATATACACACACAGACATATACATATATACACATGTACATAACTCATACTGTCTGTCTTTGTTCATTCCCATCGCCACCCCGCCACACATGGAATAACAACCCCCCCCCTCATATGTGCGAGGTAGCGCTAGGAAAAGACGACAAAGGCCCCATTCATTCACACTCAGTCTCTAGCTGTCATGTAATAATGCACCGAAACCACAGCTCCCTTTCCACATCCAGGCCCCACAGAACTTTCCATGGTTTACCCCAGACGCTTCACATGCCCTGGTTCTATCCATTGACAGCACGTCGACCCCGGTATGCCACATCGTTCCAATTCACTCTATTCCTTGCACGCCTTTCACCCTCCTGCATGTTCAGGCCTCGATCACTCAAATTCTTTTTCACTCCATCTTTCCACCTCCAATTTGGTCTCCCAATTCTCCTCGCTCCCTCCACCTCTGACACATATATCCTCTTGGTCAATCTTTCCTCACTCATTCTCTCCATGTGACCAAACCATTTCAAAACACCCTCTTCTGCTCTCTCAACCACACTCTTTTTATTTCCACACATCTCTCTTACCCTTATATTACTTACTCGATCAAACGACCTCACATCACATGTCCTCAAACATCTCATTTCCAGCCCATCCACCCTCCTGCGCACAACTCTATCCATAGCCCACGCCTCGCAGCCATACAAAATTGTTGGAACCACTATTCCTTCAGACATACCCAATTTTGCTTTCCGAGATAATGTTCTCGACTTCCAAACATTCTTCAAGCCTCCCACAATTTTCGCCCCCTCCCCCACCCTATGATTCACTTCCGCTTCCATGGTTCCATCCGCTGCCAGATCCACTCCCAAATATCTAAAACACTTTACTTCCTCCAGTTTTTCTCCATTCAAACTTACCTCCCAGTTGACTTGACCCTCAACCCTACTGTACCTAATAACCTTTCTCTTATTCACATTTACTTTTAGCATTCTTCTTTCATACACTTTACCAAACTCAGTCACCAGCTTCTGCAGTTTCTCACATGAATCAGCCACCAGCGCTGTATCATCAGCCAACAACAACTGACTCACTTCCGAAGCTCTCTCATCCACAACATACTGCATACTTGCCCCTCTCTCCAAAACTCTTGCATTCACCTCCCTAACAACTCCATCCATAAACAAATTAAACAACCATGGAGACATCACACACCCCTACATTCACTGAGAACCAATCACTTTCCTCTCTTCCTACACGTACACATGCCTCACATCCTCGATAAAAACTTTTCACTGCTTCTAACAACTTACCTCCCACACCACACACTCTTAATACCTTCCACAGAGCATCTCTATCAACTCTATCATATGCCTTCTTCAGATCCATGAATGCCACATACAAATCCACTTGCTTTTCTAAGTATTTATCGTATACATTCTTCAAAGCAAATACCTGATCCACACATTCTCTACCACATCTGAAACCACATTGCTCTTCCCCAATCCGATGCCTTTTGCATGCCTTCACCCTCTCAATCAATACCCTCCCATATAATTTACCAGGAATACTCAACAAAGTTACACCTCTATACCTCTGTAATTTGAGCACTCACTCTTATCCCCTCTGCCTTTGTACAATGGCACTATGCAAGCATTCCGCCAATCCTCAGGCACCTCACCATGAGTCATACATACATTAAATAACCTTACCAACCAGTCAACAATACAGTCACCCCCTTTTTAATAAATTCCATAATAAATCCCACTGCAATACCATCCAAACCTGCTGCCTTGCCGGCTCTCATCTTCCGCAAAGCTTTTATTACCTCTTCTCTGTTTACCAAATCATTCTCCCTAACCCTCTCACTCTGCACACCGCCTCGACCAAAACACCCTATATCTGCCACTCTATTATCAAACACATTCAACAAACCTTCAAAATACTCACTCCATCTCCTTCTCACATCACCACTACTTGTTATCACCTCCACATTTGCCCCCTTCACTGAAGTTCCCATTTGCTCCCTCTTCTTACGCACTTTATTTACCTCCTTCCAAAACATCTTTTTATTCTCCCTAAAATTTAATGATACTCTCTCACCCCAACTCTCATTTGCCCTCCTTTTCACTTCTTGCACCTTTCTCTTGACTTCCTGCCTCTTTCTTTTATACATCTCCCACTCATTTGCATTTTTTCCTGCAAAAATCGTCCAAATGCCTCTCTCTTCTCTTTCACCAATAATTTTACTTCTTCATCCCACCACTCACTACCCTTTCTAATTAACCCTCCTCCCACGCTTCTCATGTCACAAGCATCTTTTGCGCAATACATCACTGCATCCCTAAATACATCCCATTCCTCCTCCACTCCCCTTACCTCCATTCTGTACTCAGTCTCTCCTGGTAATTCCTCAAACACACACACACACACACACACACACACACACACACACACACATATATATATATATATATATATATATGTATATATATATATATATATATATATATATATATATATATATATATATATATATATATATATATATATATATATATATATATATATATATATATACATATATTCCACTGAGTATAAAAACCTGTGTATTTCAATTCAATGGAGATTATTATGCTCAAAAATTTGGTATGGCAATGAGTAACCCTCTTTCACCTGTACTACGTAATCTTTATATGGAATTTTTTGAAACAAAATTACTAAAGGATATCTTACCTTCTAATGCAATTTGGTTTAGGTATGTAGATGATGTTCTTTGTGTTTGGCCAACAAATGAAAATTTACAAACATTTCTCCCCTTACTTAACAATTTAGTACCTTCCATCAAATTTACTGTAGAAAATGAAAATAATGGTATGTTACCATTTTAGATTGCATGATCCATAGACAAGGAAACAAGTCTAAGTTTAGCATATACAGAAAACCCACCAATGTATGCTCATATATCCATTATTACTCATCTCAACATGACAGAGTTAAATTATCATCATTTCAATCTATGTTCCTATGGGCATTACGTATTTGCAGTCCTGAGTTTATTGATGATGAGTTTGAGAAGATATATTCTATTGGATCTCAGTTAAAGTACCCTAGATCTTTCATTGATAAATCACTTAAGTTAGCAAAGAAATCATTTTATAGAGTTGAACCCAAACCTCCCATTGACACCAAGAATCTTTTAGTTCTCCCTTTTAATAATAATTTCACCTTACTTTCCATGTTGCTTAGATCCTTTAATGTAAATGTTGCCTTTAGCAACAATAATACTATAAGAAATATCTTAATCAGGAATTCACCAGAAAATTCTCTTGGATGCATCTATAAAGTGCCTTGTGGAAATTGTGGTAAATTTTATGTTGGTCAGACTGGTAAGGATCTTTCTGTTAGACTTAAGCAACATAAATATAGCATAAGAACGGGACAAAAATCAAATGCCTTGTTTAATCATGTTAAAAACTATGATCATTGTATTGACTGGAGTAATGCCATCTCAGTTATTAACTCTATCTCTATTACCAAGAGAAATATCATTGAATCTTCTATTATTAAATACACAAAGAATTATAATCTTAATATTAGTGATGCTCTGTACAAATTAGATAACTTTACTGTTGATAAGATTTGTAAAATGATAAGTTTATGAACGCTCGTTGTATGTTTTGGACAATCACATGTTTACCAAATGGCGTCCTAGCTTCGTCTCTTCGATGGATATCAACTGACTTATTCCTCTCTTGTGTCTTCCCTGATGATGTGATTATTACACGAAAGTGCACTTGGGAACTTATCGCGTTTCATTTTTCCCCGTGGACTTATAGGAATATCTTGATCTCGCGCAAAATTGTGATCCTTTCCAATATATAAATATATATATATATATATATATATATATATATATATATATATATATATATATATATATATATATATATATATATATATATATATATATATATATATATATATATATATATATATATATATATATATATATATATATATATATATATATATATATATATATATGAGAGTTGGGGTGAGAGAGTATCATTAAATTTTAGGGAGAATAAAAAGATGTTCTGGAAGGAGGTAAATAAAGTGCGTAAGACAAGGGAACAAATGGGAACTTCAGTGAAGGGCGCAAATGGGGAGGTGATAACAAGTAGTGGTGATGTGAGAAGGAGATGGAGTGAGTATTTTGAAGGTTTGTTGAATGTGTTTGATGATAGAGTGGCAGATATAGGGTGTTTTGGTCGAGGTGGTGTGCAAAGTGAGAGGGTTAGGGAAAATGATTTGGTAAACAGAGAAGAGCTAGTGAAAGCTTTGCGGAAGATGAAAGCCGGCAAGGCAGCAGGTTTGGATGGTATTGCAGTGGAATTTATTAAAAAAGAGGGTGACTGTATTGTTGACTGGTTGGTAAGGTTATTTAATGTATGTATGACTCATGGTGAGGTGCCTGAGGATTGGCGGAATGCGTGCATAGTGCCATTGTACAAAGGCAAAGGGGATAAGAGTGAGTGCTCAAATTACAGAGGTATAAGTTTGTTGAGTATTCCTGGTAAATTATATGGGAGGGTGTTGATTGAGAGGGTGAAGGCATGTACAGAGCATCAGATTGGGGAAGAGCAGTGTGGTTTCAGAAGTGGTAGAGGATGTGTGGATCAGGTGTTTGCTTTGAAGAATGTATGTGAGAAATACTTAGAAAAGCAAATGGATTTGTATGTAGCATTTATGGATCTGGAGAAGGCATATGATAGAGTTGATAGAGATGCTCTGTGGAAGGTATTAAGAATATATGGTGTGGGAGGAAAGTTGTTAGAAGCAGTGAAAAGTTTTATCGAGGATGTAAGGCATGTGTACGTATAGGAAGAGAGGAAAGTGATTGGTTCTCAGTGAATGTAGGTTTGCGGCAGGGGTGTGTGATGTCTCCATGGTTGTTTAATTTGTTTATGGATGGGGTTGTTAGGGAGGTAAATGCAAGAGTTTTGGAAAGAGGGGCAAGTATGAAGTCTGTTGGGGATGAGAGAGCTTGGGAAGTGAGTCAGTTGTTGTTCGCTGATGATACAGCGCTGGTGGCTGATTCATGTGAGAAACTGCAGAAGCTGGTGACTGAGTCTGGTAAAGTGTGTGGAAGAAGAAAGTTAAGTGTAAATGTGAATAAGAGCAAGGTTATTAGGTACAGTAGGGTTGAGGGTCAAGTCAATTGGGAGGTGAGTTTGAATGGAGAAAAACTGGAGGAAGTGAAGTGTTTTAGATATCTGGGAGTGGATCTGGCAGCGGATGGAACCATGGAAGCGGAAGTGGATCATAGGGTGGGGGAGGGGGCGAAAATTCTGGGGGCCTTGAAGAATGTGTGGAAGTCGAGAACATTATCTCGGAAAGCAAAAATGGGTATGTTTGAAGGAATAGTGGTTCCAACAAAGCTGTATGGTTGCGAGGCGTGGGCTATGGATAGAGTTGTTCGCAGGAGGATGGATGTGCTGGAAATGAGATGTTTGAGGACAATGTGTGGTGTGAGGTGGTTTGATCGAGTAAGTAATGTAAGGGTAAGAGAGATGTGTGGAAATAAAAAGAGCGTGGTTGAGAGAGCAGAAGAGGGTGTTTTGAAATGGTTTGGGCACATGGAGAGAATGAGTAAGGATAGATTGACCAGGAGGATATATGTGTCGGAGGTGGAGGGAACGAGGAGAAGTGGGAGACCAAATTGGAGGTGGAAAGATGGAGTGAAAAAGATTTTGAGTGATCGGGGCTGAACATGCAGGAGGGTGAAAGGAGGGCAAGGAATAGAGTGAATTGGATCGATGTGGTATACCGGGGTTGACGTGCTGTCAGTGGATTGAATCAAGGCATGTGAAGCGTCTGGGGTAAACCATGGAAAGTTGTGTGGGGCCTGGATGTGGAAAGGGAACTGTGGTTTCGGGTATTATTGCGTGACAGCTGGAGACTGAGTGTGAACGAATGGGGCCTTTGTTGTCTTTTCCTAGTGCTACCTCGCACACATGAGAGGGGAGTTGGATGGTATTCCATGTGTAGCGAGGTTGCGATGGGAATGAATAGGGGCAGGCAGTGTGAATTGTCTGCATGGGTATATATGTATGTGTCTGTGTGTGTATATATATGTGTACATTGAGATGTATAGGTATGTATATTTGCGTGTGTGGGCGTGTGTGTGTGTGTACATTGTGTATGGGGGTGGGTTGTGCCATTTCTTTCGTCTGTTTCCTTGCGCTACCTCGCAAACGCGGGAGACAGCGACAAAGCAAAATAAAGTATATATATATATATATATATATATATATATATATATATATATATATATATATATATATATATATTCTTTCATACTATTCGCCATTTCCCGTGTTAGCGAGGTAGCGTTAAGAACAGAGGACTGGGCCTTTGAGGGAATATCTTCATCTGGCCCCCTTCTCTGTTCTTTCTTTGGGAAAAAAGAAAAGAAGGAGGGGAGGATTTCCAGCCCCCCCGCTCCCTTCCCTTTTAGTAGCCTTCTACGACACGCAGGGAATACGTGGGAAGTATTCTTTCTCCCCTATCCCCAGGGATAATATATATATATATATATATATATATATATATATATATATATATATATATATATATATATATATATATATATATATATATATATATATATATAAATATATATTCATTTATCATACTTCGTTGGTGTCTCCTGCGTTTGCGAGGTAGCGCAAGGAAAGAGACGAAAGAATGGCCAACCCACACACATACATATGTATATACATACACGTCCACACACGCACATATACATACCTATATATTTCAACATATACATATATGTACATGCACAGACATATACATATATATACACTTGCTGTGTTCATTCATTTTCGTCGCCACCCCGCCACACATGAAATGACACCCCCTTCCCCCCCGCACGCGCTTGAGGTAGCGCTAGGAAAAGACAACAAAGGCTACATTCGTTCACACTCAGTCTCTAGCTGTCACGTATAATGCACCGAAACCACAGCTCCCTTTCCACATCAAGGCCCCACAAAACTTCACATGCCCTGTTTCAATCCATTAACAGCACGTTGACCCTGGTATACCACATCGTTCCAATTCACTATATTCCTTGCACGCCTTTCACCCTCCTGCATGTTCAGGCCCCGATCGCACTAAATCTTTTTCACTCCATCCTTCCACCTCCAATTTGGTCTCCTACTTCTCCTCGTTCCCTCCACCTCTGACACATGTATCCTCTTCGTCAATATTTCCTGTCTTTCTCTCCATGTGACCAAACCATTTCAATACACCGTCTTCTGCTCTCTCCACCACACTCTTTCCATTACCACACATATCTCTTACCCTTTCATTACTTACTCGATCAAACCACCTCACACCGCATATTGTCCCTAGGGATAGGGGAGAAAGAACTCTTCCCACGCATTCCCCGGGTGTCGTAGAAGGCGACTGAAGGGGACGGGAGCGTGGGGCTAGAAACCCTCCCCTCTTTGTATTTTAACTTTCTAAAAGGGGAAATAGAAGAAGGAGTCTCGCGGGGAGTGCTCATCCTCCTCGAAGGCTCAGACTGGGGTGTCTAAATGTGTGTGGATGTAACGGAAAGATCCTTACCAGTCTGCCCAACATAAAACTTATCACAATTTTTACATGGCACTTCATAGATGCATCCAGGAGAATTTTCTGGTGAGTTTCTAATTAAGATAATCTTTATAGTATCATTGTTGCTGAAGGCAACATTTACATTAAAGGATTTAAGCAACATGGGAAGTAAAGTAAAGTTATCATCAAAACGAAGAACTAAAAGATTCTTGGTGTCAATGGGAGGTTTGGGTTCAACTCTATAAATCCATTCCTTTGCCTACTTAAGGGATTTATCAACGAAAGATCTAGTGTACTTTAACTGAGATCCAATAGAATATATCTTCTCAAACTCATCATCAATAAACTCTGGACTGCAAATACGTAATACCCTAAGGAACATAGGGTATTGAGATGAGTAATAATGGATATATGAGCATACATTGGTAGGTTTTCTGTGTATGCAAAACTTAAACTTGTTTCCCTGCCAATGGATCATGCAATCTAAAAATGGTAACATACCATTATTTTGATTTTCTATAGTAAATTTGATGGAAGGGACTAAATTGTTAAGTAAGGGGAGAAATGTTTGCAAATTTTCATTTGTTGGCCAAACACAAAGAACATCTACATACCTAAACCAAATTGCATTAGAAGGTAGGATATCCTTTAGTAATTTTGTTTCAAAAACTTTTATAAAAGATTACTTAGTACAGGTGAAAGAGGGTTACCCATTGCCATATATATATATATAAAAGTGTGTGGAAGAAGAAAGTTTAGAGTAAATGTGAATAAGAGCAAGGTTATTAGGTACAGTAGGGTTGAGGGTCAAGTCAATTGGGAGGTGAGTTTGAATGGAGAAAAACTGGAGGAAGTGAAGTGTTTTAGATATCTGGGAGTGGATCTGGCAGCGGATGGAACCATGGAAGCGGAAGTGGATCATAGGGTGGGGGAGGGAGCGAAAATTCTGGGGGCCTTGAAGAATGTGTGGAAGTCGAGAACATTATCTCGGAAAGCAAAAATGGGTATGTTTGAAGGAATAGTGGTTCCAACAATGTTGTATGGTTGCGAGGCGTGGGCTATGGATAGAGTTGTGCGCAGGAGGATGGATGTGCTGGAAATGAGATGTTTGAGGACAATGTGTGGTGTGAGGTGGTTTGATTGAGTGAGTAACGTAAGGGTAAGAGAGGTGTGTGGAAATAAAAAGAGCGTGGTTGAGAGAGCAGAAGAGGGTGTTTTGAAGTGGTTTGGGCACATGGAGAGAATGAGTGAGGAAAGATTGACCAAGAGGATATATGTGTCGGAGGTGGAGGGAACGAGGAGAAGAGGGAGACCAAATTGGAGGTGGAAAGATGAAGTGAAAAAGATTTTGTGTGATCGGGGCCTGAACTTGCAGGAGGGTGAAAGGAGGGCAAGGAATAGAGTGAATTGGAGCGATGTGGTATACCGGGGTTGACGTGCTGTCAGTGGATTGAATCAAGGCATGTGAAGCGTTCTGGGATAAACCATGGAAAGTTGTGTAGGTATGTATATTTGCGTGTGTGGACGTATGTATATACATGTGTATGGGGGGGGGGGTTGGGCCATTTCTTTCGTCTGTTTCCTTGCGCTACCTCGCAAACGCGGGAGACAGCGATAAAGTATAAAAAAAAAGAAATATATATATATATATATATATATATATATATATATATATATATATATATATATATATATCATACAAACCTCCAACAGCCATGATCGAACCCGGGACCCCTGTGCAAGAGGCGGGAGCGCTACCGCCAGGCTATGATCGCCCCAATAGGGAAATGACTATTCGAATTATAAGTATTGGAATACCTTTCGTCTGACTTTGGTGAGCAATGGGGTCTACACCGGTCATTTCCCATCAGGCTCACACAGCCAGCAGATAGCATTTTACCTAACCTAACTGTACATGGCGGAGGTATATGAATACAAACAAAGTGCATAGGAACGCGCACCTTCATAGAACATACAAATCTCCGTTGCTCACCAACGTCAGACGAAGGGTATTCCAGTACATGGTATTCGAATAATTATTTCCTATTAGGGGCGATCATAGCCTAGCGGTAGCGCTCCCGCCTGTTGCACAGAGGTCCCGGGTTCGATCATGGCTGTTGGAAGTTTGTATGTTCTATGAAGGTGCGTGTTCATATGCACTTCCTTAGTATACATATATATATATATATATATATATATATATATATATATATATATATATATATATATTTTTTTTTTAAACTATTCGCCATTTCCCGCGTTAGCGAGGTATATATATATATATATATATATATATATATATATATATATATATATATATATATATATATATATATATATATATATATATATATATATATGTGTGTGTGTGTGTGTGTGTGTGTGTGTGTGTGTTTGTCTAAATAGTTAAAGTTACATAACTCGGATAACGCTACTCTATAGTTAAGGGATGAAATCATACACTGGAATAAAAACTATTCACATTAAATAAAACAAACAATACAAAAAGAAATAAACAATTTACAAGACAAAGGCACAAACTTTATGATATCACAATTCAGATAAGTTTTCAAACTCAGAAATCTCTTCCTCTACACAAGCATATTAATATGAAAATGATAATTGTATTACACTTTAAACACGGGCGAAATATATACACAGTAGATAATCACATGGATGCAGTGCAATACAGTGGCTACAAAGATACACATTGTGGGCAAGAGGAAATTACGCCACTAACTTGGTGCTGTCACCTGATGGAACCAGCTCTCACAACCTCCATCTTGGTATTCATTATAGGGAGTATATACACATGGTCAGGTCCAGGGGAGTATATACACAGGGTCAGGTCCAGGGGAGTATATACACAGGGTCAGGTCCAGGGGAGTATATACACAGGGTCAGGTCCAGGGGAGTATATACACAGGGTCAGGTCCAGGGGAGTATATACACAGGGTCAGGTCCAGGGGAGTATATACACAGGGTCAGGTCCAGGGGAGTATATACACAGGGTCAGGTCCAGGGGAGAATATACACAGGGTTAGGTCCAGGGGAGTATATACACAGGGTCAGGTCCGGGGGAGTATATACACAGGGTCAGGTCCAGGGGAGTATATACACAGGGTTAGGTGGAGGGGAGTATATACACAGGGTCAGGTCCAAAAAGAAATATAAATTGAGATGTTGAACTCACCTGGGCAGGTCCACATCTCGACTGTGATTGGACACAAGGCCCCTGGCAAGTATCACAGTCGAGATGTGATTGGCCAGAAGGCCCCTGGCAAGTATCACAGTCGAGATGTGATTGGACACAAGACCCTGGCAAGTATCACAGTCGAGATGTGATTGGACACAAGACCCTGGCAAGTATCACAGTCGAGATGTGATTGGACACAAGCCCCTGGCAAGTATCACAGTCGAGATGTGATTGGACACAAGACCCTGGCAAGTAACACAGTCGAGATGTGATTGGACACAAGACCCTGGCAAGTATCACAGTCGAGATGTGATTGGCCAGAAGGCCCCTGGCAAGTATCACAGTCGAGATGTGATTGGACACAAGACCCTGGCAAGTAACACAGTCGAGATGTGATTGGCCAGAAGGCCCCTGGCAAGTATCACAGTCGAGATGTGATTGGACACAAGACCCTGGCAAGTAACACAGTCGAGATGTGATTGGACACAAAGACCCTGGCAAGTATCACAGTCGAGATGTGATTGGACACAAAGCCCCTGGCAAGTATCACAGTCGAGATGTGATTGGACACAAAGCCCCTGGCAAGTATCACAGTCGAGATGTGATTGGACACAAGACCCTGGCAAGTATCACAGTCGAGATGTGATTGGACACAAGCCCCTGGCAAGTATCACAGTCGAGATGTGATTGGCCAGAAGGCCCCTGGCAAGTATCACAGTCGAGATGTGATTGGACACAAGACCCTGGCAAGTAACACAGTCGAGATGTGATTGGACACAAGACCCTGGCAAGTAACACAGTCGAGATGTGATTGGACACAAAGACCCTGGCAAGTATCACAGTCGAGATGTGATTGGACACAAGACCCTGGCAAGTAACACAGTCGAGATGTGATTGGACACAAAGACCCTGGCAAGTATCACAGTCGAGATGTGATTGGACACAAAGCCCCTGGCAAGTATCACGCTATTTCAAGTCTGACTGACTGACATTTACCGCTACTTTTGATGGTTTGTTAGAATATGGAGGCAGCAAACTCAGCCTATTACAAAGTAGGGCATTCAATGGATGGAAGGTTGTCTCACTTTCCTTATTCCAAACATACTTTACATTTTCTTCAATAAGTCCTCGTTACCTCGTCACCTCGTTACCTCGTTAACTTGGCGGTAGTCGATATAGAGCCGATAGATCCCATCCAGCTTGGATGTAAGAATCACGGGAGGGAAGTCCACTCCGGCTGACACAACGCAATCAGATCGTGCGCCATCATGTATGCAATCAGGTCGTGCGCCATCATGTATGCAAACAGATCATGCGACATCATGTATGCAATCAGGTCATGCGCCATCATGTATGCAATCAGGTCGTGCGCCATCATGTGTGCAATCAGGTCGTGCGCCATCATGTATGCAAAAAGTTCATGCGCCATCATGTATGCAATCAGGTCATGCGCCATCATGTATGCAATCAGGTCGTGCGCCATCATGTATGCAATCAGGACGTGCGCCATCATGTATGCAATCAGATCGTGCGCCATCATGTATGCAATCAGGTCATGCGCCATCATGTATGCAATCAGGTCGTGTGCCATCATGTATGCAATCAGGTCATGCGCCATCATGTATGCAATCAGGTCGTGCGCCATCATGCATGCAATCAGGTCATGCGCCATCATGTATGCAATCAGGTCGTGCGCCATCATGTATGCAATAGGTCGTGGGCCATCATGTATGCAATCAGATCGTGCGCCATCATGTATGCAATCAGGTCGTGCGCCATCATGTATGCAATCAGATCGTGCGCCATCATGTATGCAATCAGGTCGTGCGCCATCATGTATGCAATCAAGTCGTGCGCCATCATGTATGCAATCAGATCGTGCGCCATCATGTATGCAATCAGATCGTGCGCCATCATGTATGCAATCAGGTCGTGCGCCATCATGTATGCAATCAGGTCGTGCGCCATCATGTATGCAATCAGGTCGTGCGCCATCATGTATGCAATCAGATCGTGCGCCATCATGTATGCAATCAGATCGTGCGCCATCATGTATGCAATCAGGTCGTGCGCCATCATGTATGCAATCAGATCGTGCGCCATCATGTATGCAATCAGATCGTGCGCCATCATGTATGCAATCAGATCGTGCGCCATCATGTATGCAATCAGATCGTGCGCCATCATGTATGCAATCAGATCGTGCTCCATCATGTATGCAATCAGATCGTGCGCCATCATGTATGCAATCAGGTCGTGCGCCATCATGTATGCAATCAGATCGTGCGCCATCATGTATGCAATCAGATCGTGCGCCATCATGTATGCAATCAGATCGTGCGCCATCATGTATGCAATCAGGTCGTGCGCCATCATGTATGCAATGAGATCGTGTTCCATCATGTATGCAATCAGATCGTGCGCCATCATGTATGCAATCAGATCGTGCGCCATCATGTATGCAATCAGATCGTGCGCCATTATGTATGCAATCAGATCGTGTTCCATCATGCATGCAATCAGGTCGTGCGCCATCATGTATGCAATCAGGTCGTGCGCCATCATGTATGCAATCAAGTCGTGCGCCATCATGTATGCAATCAGATCGTGCGCCATCATGTATGCAATCAGATCGTGCGCCATCATGTATGCAATCAGATCGTGCGCCATCATGTATGCAATCAGGTCGTGCGCCATCATGTATGCAATCAGGTCGTGCGCCATCATGTATGGAATCAGATCGTGCGCCATCATGTATGCAATCAGATCATGCTCCATCATGTATGCAATCAAGTCATGCGCCATCATGTATGCAATCAGATCGTGTTCCATCATGTGTGCAATCAGATCGTGCGCCATCATATATGCAATCAGATCGTGCTCCATCATGTATGCACTCAGATCGTACGCCATCATGTATGCAATCAGATCGTGTTCCATCATGCATGCAATCAGGTCGTGCGCCATCATGTATGCAATTAGGTCGTGCGCCATCATGTATGCAATCAGATCGTGCGCCATCATGTATGCAATAAGATCGTGCGCCATAATGTATGCAATCAGATCGTGCGCCATCATGTATGCAGTCAGATCGTGCGCCATCATGTATGCAATGAGATCGTGTTCCATCATGTATGGAATCAGATCGTGCGCCATCATGTATGCAATCAGGTCGTGCGCCATCATGTATGCAATCAGATCTTGCGCCATCATGTATGGAATCAGATCGTGCGCCATCATGTATGCAATCAGATCGTGTTCTATCATGCATGCGATCAGGTCGTGCGCCATCATGTATGCAATCAGGACGTGCGCCGTCATGTATGCAATCAGATCGTGCGCCATCATGTATGCAATAAGATCGTGCGCCATCATGTATGCAATCAGGTCGTGCGCCATCATGTATGCAATCAGGTCGTGCGCCATCATGTATGGCAATCAGATCGTGCGCCATCATGTATGCAATGAGATCGTGTTCCATCATGTATGCAATCAGGTCGTGCGCCATCATGTATGCAATCAGATCGTGCGCCATCATGTATGCAATCAGATCGTGTTCCATCATGTATGCAATCAGATCGTGCGCCATCATGTATGCAATCAGATCGTGCGCCATCATGTATGCAATCAGATCGTGCTCCATCATGTATGCAATCAGGTCGTGCGCCATCATGTATGCAATCAGATCGTGCGCCATCATGTATGCAATCAGGTCATGCGCCATCATGTATGCAATCAGATCGTGCTCCATTATGTATGCAATCAGATCGTACGCCATCATGTATGCAATGAGATCGTGTTCCATCATGCATGCAATCAGGTCGTGCGCCATCATGTATGCAATCAGGTCGTGTGCCATCATGTATGGAATCAGATCGTGCGCCATCATGTATGCAATCAGATCATGCTCCATCATGTATGCAATCAGGTCGTGCGCCATCATGTATGCAATGAGATCGTGTTCCATCATGTATGCAATCAGATCGTGCGCCATCATGTATGCAATCAGATCGTGCGCCATCATGTATGCAATCAGGTCGTGCGCCATCATGTATGCAATCAGATCGTGCGCCATCATGTATGCAATCAGATCGTGCGCCATCATGTATGCAATCAGATCGTGCGCCATCATGTATGCAATCAGGTCGTGCGCCATCATGTATGCAATGAGATCGTGCTCCATCATGTATGCAATCAGATCGTGCGCCATCATGTATGCAATGAGATCGTGTTCCATCATGTATGCAATCAGATCGTGCGCCATCATGTATGCAATCAGATCGTGCGCCATCATGTATGCAATCAGGATCGTGCGCCATCATGTATGCAATCAGGTCGTGCGCCATCATGTATGCAATCAGGTCGTGCGCCATCATGTATGCAATCAGATCGTGCGCCATCATGTATGCAATCAGATCGTGCGCCATCATGTATGCAATCAGATCGTGCGCCATCATGTATGCAATCAGATCGTGCGCCATCATGTATACAATCAGGACGTGCGCCATCATGTATGCAATCAGATCGTGCGCCATCATGTATGCAATCAGATCGTGCGCCATCATGTATGCAATGAGGTCGTGCGCCATCATGTATGCAATCGGATCGTGCGCCATCATGTATGCAATCAGGTCGTGCGCCATCATGTATGCAATCGGATCGTGCGCCATCATGTATGCAATCAGGTCGTGCGCCATCATGTATGCAATCAGATCGTGCGCCATCATGTATGCAATCAGGTCGTGCGCCATCATGTATGCAATCGGATCGTGCGCCATCATGTATGCAATCAGGTCGTGCGCCATCATGTATGCAATCAGATCGTGCGCCATCATGTATGCAATCAGGTCGTGCGCCATCATGTATGCAATCAGATCGTGCGCCATCATGTATGCAATCAGGTTGTGCGCCATCATATATGCAATCAGATCGTGCGCCATCATGTATGCAATCAGGTCGTGCGCCATCATGTATGCAATCAGATCGTGCGCCATCATGTATGCAATCAGATCGTGCGCCATCATGTATGCAATCGGATCGTGCACCATCATGTATGCAATCAGGTCGTGCGCCATCATGTATGCAATCAGGTCGTGCGCCATCATGTATGCAATCGGATCGTGCGCCATCATGTATGCAATCAGATCGTGCGCCATCATGTATGCACTCAGATCGTGCGCCATCATGTATGCAATCAGATCGTGCGCCATCATGTATGCAATCAAGTCATGCGCCATCATGTATGCAATCGGATCGTGCGCCATCATGTATGCAATCGGATCGTGCGCCATCATGTATGCAATCAGATCGTGCGCCATCATGTATGCAATCAGATCGTGCGCCATCATGTATGCAATCAGATCGTGCGCCATCATGTATGCAATCAGATCGTGCGCCATCATGTATGCAATCAGATCGTGCGCCATCATGTATGCAATCAGATCGTGCGCCATCATGTATGCAATCAAGTCATGCGCCATCATGTATGCAATCGGATCCTGCGCCATCATGTATGCAATCAGATCGTGCGACATCATATATGCAATCAGGTCGTGCGCCATCATGTATGCAATCAGGTCGTGCGCCATCATGTATGCAATCGGATCGTGCGCCATCATGTATGCAATCAGATCGTGCGCCATCATGTTGTGGACTGTACCCGGTAATGGAGCTCTAGGTCAGGCATCTCCCACGTCTTCATCATGGCTTGTTAGTGAGGTGTGTCGGTCCAGGTGAGCTTTGGGCTGTTTTGGCAGAAGGGACGTGAACACACGTTGCTCCCAAGTCATGCGCGGGAGTTACCCCACTCACTCCCTGTGCGTCCGTACCTCCGTCAGGTTCCCAGCTGTGCAGGGCATCCGTTACTGGACCGTCTTCCTCGTCACATACACACACACCCCCCACTGCAAGATACAAACTGGCTCGCACTCCTTGACATGGGGGTAAAGTGCGATGGAGATATGGCTTGAGCAAGTTGATGTAGCATGATCTCTGCACTTTCCGCCTATCAGGAGTTGAGACAAGGTAATTTAAATCCCCTTTCCTCTTAGTTATGGTGTATTGACCCTGAGCACTGAATGCCAGTGGTTGGCCTGGTTTGATTTGTAGCAACAAAACTTCACAATGGAGACCGTTTGTTATACCAGTTCGGTCCTGGATTCTCTTAAATTCTCCCGAGACAAATCCTCAGCCTCACCCACTAACTCTTGTTCAGATTGCACACCAGCACAGAAGGTATCACACAACTCCACCTCACCGGTGTTGTCACTCCCTCCGTCTCAACCTTCGTCTCCTCAAGCATGCGGTCTGCCTTGTTACCTGTCATGGACCTGGTACCTGAGCACTCTGGGAATTACTCTGGTACCTCTTCCTCAAGTTGCTTTGTCTTCCATGGACTCCGCGGGTCTCACAGACAACACTGGACTCATTTTTCCTCCTGCTAGATCCACTCCCGAGACAGGCAACGTATCCACAATCACCACAAGAGCAGGGCCCGTAAAGAGATCTGTTTACACCCACATATTAGCTGGAGGAGCTGCGTGTAGGCCTCCACAGCCAGTGTAACAAGACTCGTTATCCCCACAGACACCAAACCTTATGACACCAGAGACCAGCGCAGCAGAGTCGTGCAGGACGGGCGCCTCCTTCCTTACTCCACAGACAGAGACATAACTCAGCCACGAAAGCGTTGCTGTTCCTTCTAAACACATCCTCACCTACAACGTTATGATTACCAATGCCACTCTTACAACTCCCACTGTCACAGTGTGGAAGGGTAGCCACAATTACGTCACTTGGTGGGTGCAAGGTTGATTTACCGGCTAAACTTCCATAAAATATCTGGATTCTTCCAGCCTGGTTCAGCACTCCCTCACCTCATGTCCACCTTGGCCACAACGATAATGCATCTCCTAACCCTCCTGGTTTAGGAGATGCAAGTAGGGTTACATAATGCAAGTAGGGTTACATAATTATTCACTTTTGCCATTTTGGAGTTATCACCGTAGCAAGTCAGCGCGTCCTGGTCTGCCAGAAAGCCAACCTTGTCTACAGAGTTTACTTCTCTTTCTAACAAATAATTCATATCTTCAAGCGGTTAACTGCTCTTACCTTCCTCGAGTAACATTAATTCTTGAAGTTTTTCAAACTCACTAACTTGTTTAGGTGGTAACCACTGCGTTGATAGATCACCTTTTTCATAGAATATTCTACATAGATCTGGTCAGGGTTCTGACCATTATTGTACATAGATCTGGTCAGGGTTCTGACCATTATTGTACATAGATCTGGTCAGGGTTCTGACCATTATTGTACATAGATCTGGTCAGGGTTCTGACCATTATTGTACATAGATCTGGTCAGGGTTCTGACCATTATTGTACATAGATCTGGTCAGGGTTCTGACCATTATTGTACATAGATCTGGTCAGGGTTCTGACCATTATTGTACATAGATCTGGCCAGGGTTCTGACCATTATTGTACATAGATCTGGTCAGGGTTCTGACCATTATTGTACATAGATCTGGCCAGGGTTCTGACCATTATTGTACATAGATCTGGTCAGGGTTCTGACCATTATTGTACATAGATCTGGCCAGGGTTCTGACCATTATTGTACATAGATCTGGCCAGGGTTCTGACCATTATTGTACATAGATCTGGCCAGGGTTCTGACCATTATTGTACATAGATCTGGTCAGGGTTCTGACCATTATTGTACATAGATCTGGTCAGGGTTCTGACCATTATTGTACATAGATCTGGTCAGGGTTCTGACCATTATTGTACATAGATCTGGCCAGGGTTCTGACCATTATTGTACATAGATCTGGCCAGGGTTCTGACCATTATTGTACATAGATCTGGCCAGGGTTCTGACCATTATTGTACATAGATCTGGCCAGGGTTCTGACCATTATTGTACATAGATCTGGCCAGGGTTCTGACCATTATTGTACATAGATCTGGCCAGGGTTCTGACCATTATTGTACATAGATCTGGTCAGGGTTCTGACCATTATTGTACATAGATCTGGCCAGGGTTCTGACCATTATTGTACATAGATCTGGTCAGGGTTCTGACCATTATTGTACATAGATCTGGCCAGGGTTCTGACCATTATTGTACATAGATCTGGTCAGGGTTCTGACCATTATTGTACATAGATCTGGCCAGGGTTCTGACCATTATTCTACACCTGGGAGTGTAAGCTTCTGGGTTTGATTCATAAACTTTCAGCCCGACATCCTTCACCACTTCATAATCAGTACACTGGTTGCTATGCAACGCTGCGCAAGCGATCTGAGCCTTACCACTAAGAACAATATGTAACAAAATCGACCAAAACTTCTTGGGCCAAGAGAGATGATTGGCCACATTTTCAAACATACGGAAAAATATAGTGACCTCATCTTCATAGAACTTTGGTGAAGTTTTTACCAAGGATGTAAAGCATGTGTACGAGTAGGAAGAGTGGAAAGTGATTGGTTCCAAGTGAATGTCGGTTTGCGGCAGGGATGTGTGATGTCTCCATGGTTGTTTAATTTGTTTATGGATAGGGTGGTTAGGGAGGTGAATGCAAGAGTTTTGGAGAGAGGGGCAAGTATGCTGTCCGTTGTGGATGACAGGGCTTGGGAAGTAAGTCAGTTGTTCGCTGATTTGGGTGAGAAGCTGCAGAAGTTGGTGACTGAGTTTGGTATTGTGTGTGAAAGAAGAAAGCTGAGAGTAAATGTGAATAAGAGCAAGGTTATTAGGTACAGTAGGAGTGAGGGACAAGCCAATTGGGAGGTAAGTTTGAATGGAGAAAAAAATGGTGGAAGTGAAGTGTTTTAGATATCCGGGAGTGGATTTGGCAGCGGATGGAAACATGGAAGCGGAAGTGAATCATAGGGTGGGGGAGGGGGCGAAAGTTCTGGGAGCGTTGAGGAATGTGCGGAAGGAGAGAACGTTATCTCGGAAAGCAAAAATGGGTATGATTGAAGGAATAGTGGTTCCAACAATTCTATATGGTTGCTAGGCATGGGCTATAGATAGGTTTGTACGAAGGAGGGTGGATGTGCTGTAAATGAGATGTTTGAGGACAATATGTGGTGTGAGGTGGTTCGATAGAGTAAGTAATGAAAGGGTAAGAGAGATTTGTGGTAATAAAATGAGTGTTTTTGAGAGAGCAGAGAGAATGAGTGAGGAAATATTGACAAAGAGGATATATGTGTCAGAGGTGGAGGGAACGAGGAGAGGTGGGAGACCAAATTGGATATGGAAGGATGGAGTCAAAAAGATTTTGAGCGATCGGGGCCTGAAGATACAGGAGGGTGAAAGGCGTGCAAGGAATAGAGTGAATTGGAACGATGTGGTATACCGGGGTCGACGTGCAGTTTCACCCAGAGCCAAAACATCCAGGTTCCTTTTCCTCAAACATACTACCAATCTCTCCTTTTTTCTCATCTTGGTTACATCCACACACATTTAGACACCCCAATTTGAGCCTTCGAGGAGGATGAACACTCCCCGCGTGACTCCTTCTGTTTCCCCTTTTAGAAAGTTAAAATACAAGGAGGGGAGGGTTTCTTGCCCCCCGCTCCCGTCCCCTTTAGTCTCCTTCTACGACACGCGGGGAATACATGGGAAGTATTCTTTCTCCCCTATCTCTGGGGATAGGGGAGAAAGAATGTACATGTACATGTGTATGGGGGGGGGGGGGGCATTTCTTTCGTCTGTTTCCTTGCGCTACCTCGCAAACGCGGGAGACAGCGACAAAGTATAAAAAAAAAAAAAAAAAAAAAAAAGAAGGAACAGGGAAGGGGGCCAAGTGAGGATATTCCCTCAAAGGCTCAGTCCTCTGTTTTTAACGCTACCTCGCTAACGCGGGAAATGGCGAATAGTATGAAAAAAATATATATTTTTTTTTTTTTTTTTTGCTTTGTCGCTGTCTCCCGCGTTTGCGAGGTAGCGCAAGGAAACAGACGAAAGAAATGGCCCAACCCACCCTCATACACATGTATATACATACGTCCACACACGCAAATATACATACCTACACAGCTTTCCATGGTTTACCCCAGACGCTTCACATGCCTTGATTCAATCCACTGACAGCACGTCAACCCCGGTATACCACATCGCTCCAATTCACTCTATTCCTTGCCCTCCTTTCACCCTCCTGCAAATATATATATATATATATATATATATATATATATATATATATATATATATATATATATATATATATATATATATATATATATATATATATATATATATATATATATATATAATTTTTTTTTTTGCCTTCTACGACACGCAAGGAATACGTGAGAAGTATTCTTTCTCCCCTATCCCCAGGGATAATATATATATATATATATATATATATATATATATATATATATGTATATATATATATATATATATATATATATATATATATATATATATATATATGTATATATTTTTTTTTTTTTTTTTTTTTTTTCTTATACTTTGTCGCTGTCTCCCGCGTTTGCGAGGTAGCGCAAGGAAACAGACGAAAGAAATGGCCCAACCCTCCCCATACACATGTACATACACACGTCCACACACGCAAATATACATACCTACACAGCTTTCCATGGTTTACCCCGGACGCTTCACATGCCTTGATTCAATCCACTGACAGCACGTCAACCCCTGTATACCACATCGCTCCAATTCACTCTATTCCTTGCCCTCCTTTCACCCTCCTGCATGTTCAGGCCCCGATCACACAAAATCCTTTTCACTCCATCTTTCCACCTCCAATTTGGTCTCCCTCTTCTCCTCGTTCCCTCCACCTCCGACACATATATCCTCTTGGTCAATCTTTCCTCACTCATTCTCTCCATGTGCCCAAACCATTTCAAAACACCCTCTTCTGCTCTCTCAACCACGCTCTTTTTATTTCCACACATCTCTCTTACCCTTACGTTACTTACTCGATCAAACCACCTCACACCACACATTGTCCTCAAACATCTCATTTCCAGCACATCCATCCTCCTGCGCACAACTCTATCCATAGCCCACGCCTCGCAACCATACAACATTGTTGGAACTACTATTCCTTCAAACATACCCATTTTTGCTTTCCGGGATAATGTTCTCGACTTCCACACATTTTTCAAGGCTCCCAAAATTTTCGCCCCCTCCCCCACCCTATGATCCACTTCCGCTTCCATGGTTCCATCCGCTGACAGATCCACTCCCAGATATCTAAAACACTTCACTTCCTCCAGTTTTTCTCCATTCAAACTCACCTCCCAATTGACTTGACCCTCAACCCTACTGTACCTAATAAACTTGCTCTTATTCACATTTACTCTTAACTTTCTTCTTCCACACACTTTACCAAACTCCGTCACCAGCTTCTGCAGTTTCTCACATGAATCCGCCACCAGCGCTGTATCATCAGCGAACAACAACTGACTCACTTCCCAAGCTCTCTCATCCCCAACAGACCTCATACTTGCCCCTCTCTCCAAGACTCTTGCATTTACCTCCCTAACAACCCCATCCATAAACAAATTAAACAACCATGGAGACATCACACACCCCTGCCGCAAACCTACATTCACTGAGAACCAATCACTTTCCTCTCTTCCTACACGTACACATGCCTTACATCCTCGATAAAAACTTTTCACTGCTTCTAACAACTTGCCTCCCACACCATATATTCTTAATACCTTCCACAGAGCATCTCTATCAACTCTATCATATGCCTTCTCCAGATCCATAAATGCTACATACAAATCCATTTGCTTTTCTAAGTATTTCTCACATACATTCTTCAAAGCAAACACCTGATCCACACATCCTCTCCCACTTCTGAAACCACACTGCTCTTCCCCAATCTGATGCTCTGTACATGCCTTCACCCTCTCAATCAATACCCTCCCATATAATTTACCAGGAATACTCAACAAACTTATACCTCTGTAATTTGAGCACTCACTCTTATCCCCTTTGCCTTTGTACAATGGCACTATGCACGCATTCCGCCAATCCTCAGGCACCTCACCATGAGTCATACATACATTAAATAACCTTACCAACCAGTCAACAATACAGTCACCCCCTTTTTTA